>NC_142023.1:2894831-2922331 GCF_049901735.1 Notechis scutatus
GAAGGAAGGAAGGAAGGAAAATGAGAAGAAGGGAGGGAGGAAAGGAAGGAAGGAAAATGAGAGGAAAGAAGGGAGGGAGGGAGGGAGGGAGGGAGGGAGGAAGGAAAGGAAAAGGAAGGAAGGAAAATGAGAAGAAAGAAGGGAGGGAGGAAAGGAAGGAAATGAGAAGAAAGAAGGGAGGGAGCAAGGAAAGGAAGGAAGGAAAATGTAAAGAAAGAAGGGAGGGAGGGAGGGAGGAAAGGAAGGAAGGAAAGGAAAAGGAAGGAAGGAAAATGAGAGGAAAGAAGGAAGGGAGGGAGGAAGGAAAGGAAGGAAGGAAGGAAAATGTAAAGGAGGGAGGGAGGGAGGGAGGAAAGGAAGGAAGGAAAGGAAAAGGAAGGAAGGAAATGAGAGGAAAGAAGGGAGGAGGGAGGAAGGAAGGAAAATGAGAGGAAAGAAGGGAGGGAGGAAGGAAGGAAAGGAAGGAAGGAAAATGAGAGGAAAGAAGGGAGGGAGGAAGGAAGGAAGGAAAGGAAAAGGAAGGAAGGAAAATGAGAGGAAAGAAGGGAGGGAGGGAGGAAGGAAGGGAGGAAAGGAAGGAAGGAAAGGAAAAGGAAGGAAGGAAAATGAGAAGAAAGAAGGGAGGGAGGAAGGAAGGAAGGAAAGGAAAAAGAAGGAAAGGAAAAGGAAGGAAAAGGAAGGAAAAGGAAGGAAAAGGAAGGAAAAGGAAGGAAAAGGAAGGAAAATTAGAAGAAAGAAGGGAGTGAGGAAGGAAGGAAAATGAGAGGAAAGAAGGGAGGGAGGAAGGAAGGAAAGGAAGGAAGGAAGGAAAATGTAAAGGAGGGAGGGAGGGAGGGAGGAAAGGAAGGAAGGAAAGGAAAAGGAAGGAAGGAAAATGAGAGGAAAGAAGGGAGGGAGGGAGGAAGGAAGGAAAATGAGAGGAAAGAAGGGAGGGAGGAAGGAAGGAAAGGAAGGAAGGAAAATGAGAGGAAAGAAGGGAGGGAGGAAGGAAGGAAAGGAAGGAAGGAAAGGAAAAGGAAGGAAGGAAAATGAGAGGAAAGAAGGGAGGGAGGGAGGAAGGGAGGAAAGGAAGGAAGGAAAGGAAAAGGAAGGAAGGAAAATGTGAAGAAAGAAGGGAGGGAGGGAGGAAAGGAAGGAAGGAAAGGAAAAGGAAGGAAGGAAAATGAGAAGAAGGGAGGGAGGGAGGGAGGAAAGGAAGGAAGGAAAGGAAAAGGAAGGAAGGAAAATGAGAAGAAAGAAGGGAGGGAGGAAGGAAGGAAGGAAAGGAAAAGGAAGGAAAGGAAAAGGAAGGAAAAGGAAGGAAAAGGAAGGAAAATTAGAAGAAAGAAGGGAGTGAGGAAGGAAGGAAAGGAAGGAAGGAGCGGAAAAGGAAGGAAAATGAGAAGAAAGAAGGGAGGGAGGAAGGAAGGAAGGAAAGGAAGGAAGGAAAGGAAAAGGAAGGAAGGAAAATGAGAAGAAAGAAAGAAGTGAGGAAGGAAGGAAAGGAAGGAAGGAAAGGAAGGAAGGAGAAAGGGAGAGGGGAAGGAGGAAGGCAGACTGAGAAACAGATCCAGAAATTCTGAAATAATTGAAAGTTAGAAGTGATTGGCTCACTTAACAACTGCACCAATTCACTTAGCAACTGTGGCAGAAAAGATCATAAAATCAAATATGACTTGCTTAACAACCACCTTGTGTAGCCACTGAAATTCTGATCCCCATTGTTGTCGTAATTTGAAGACGACCTGTAGCCTGTTCCTATCTCCTTTTTCCTGCTTCGCTCCAGATCACGTATGCCGAAGACCAATTTTCTTCCCCTTCTCTTTTGGCTTTGCAGTCCTGGCCAGACTGTCAGGCAGCCACTGGCTGACAAGAGCTCTCCAGATCGTGTGATCTGTTTAGGGTGCTGCTGTGATCTCGCTGCAGGGCCGAAATATCTCCCTTCCTCCCTGCAGATTAGGATCTCCAAATCTCAACCACAGAGAGGGAGGGAGGGAAGGAGGGGGAGAGAGAGAGAGAGAACAAGAGAAGAGAGAGGGAATGAGAGAGAGACAGGAGAGAGAAAATGAGAGAGAGAGAGAACTAGAGAGTGAAAGAGAGAGAATGAGAGACAGAGGGAGAGAGGGAGAGAGGAGAGAGAAAATGAGAGAGAACTAGAGAGTGAGAGAGAGAGAACGAGAGATGGAGGGAGAGAGAGAGAGGAGAGAGAAAATGAGAGAGAACTAGAGAGTGAAAGAGAGAGAATGAGAGAGAGGAGAGAGAGAGAGAGAGGAGAGAAAATGAGAGAGAACTAGAGAGTGAAAGAGAGAGAACGAGAGATGGAGGGAGAGAGAGAGAGAGAGGAGAGAGAAAATGAGAGAGAACTAGAGAGGAAAGAGAGAGAACGAGAGATGGAGGGAGAGAGAGAGAGAGGAGAGAGAAAATGAGAGAGAACTAGAGAGGAAAGAGAGAGAACGAGAGATGGAGGGAGAGAGAGAGGAGAGAGAAAATGAGAGGGAACTAGAGAGTGAAAGAGAGAGAATGAGAGACGGGGAGAAAGAGAGAGAGAAGAGAGAAAACGAGAGAGAACTAGAGAGTGAAAGAGAGAGAATGAGAGATGGAGGGAGAGAGAGAGAGAGAGGAGAGAGAAAATGAGAGAGAACTAGAGAGTGAAAGAGAGAGAACGAGAGATGGAGGGAGAGAGAGAGGAGAGAGAAAATGAGAGAGAACTAGAGAGTGAAAGAGAGAGAACGAGAGATGGAGGGAGAGAGAGAGGAGAGAGAAAATGAGAGGGAACTAGAGAGTGAAAGAGAGAGAATGAGAGACGGGGAGAAAGAGAGAGAGAAGAGAGAAAACGAGAGAGAACTAGAGACTGAAAGAGAGAGAATGAGAGATGGAGGGAGAGAGAGAGAGAGAGGAGAGAGAAAATGAGAGAGAACTAGAGAGTGAAAGAGAGAGAACGAGAGATGGAGGGAGAGAGAGAGAGAGGAGAGAGAAAATGAGAGAGAACTAGAGAGGAAAGAGAGAGAACGAGAGATGGAGGGAGAGAGAGAGGAGAGAGAAAATGAGAGGGAACTAGAGAGTGAAAGAGAGAGAATGAGAGACGGGGAGAAAGAGAGAGAGAAGAGAGAAAATGAGAGAGAACTAGAGAGTGAAAGAGAGAGAACGAGAGATGGAGGGAGAGAGAGAGAGGAGAGAGAAAATGAGAGAGAACTAGAGAGTGAAAGAGAGAGAACGAGAGATGGAGGGAGAGAGAGAGAGGAGAGAGAAAATGAGAGAGAACTAGAGAGTGAAAGAGAGAGAACGAGAGATGGAGGGAGAGAGAGAGGAGAGAGAAAATGAGAGGGAACTAGAGAGTGAAAGAGAGAGAATGAGAGACGGGGAGAAAGAGAGAGAGAAGAGAGAAAACGAGAGAGAACTAGAGAGTGAAAGAGAGAGAATGAGAGACGGGGAGAAAAGAGAGAGAGAAGAGAGAAAACGAGAGAGAACTAGAGAGTGAAAGAGAGAGAATGAGAGATGGGGGAGAGAGAGAGAATGGAGGGGGCTTCCTGCCAGGCCTTTGAGCCCTCAAAGTGTCTCCCTTCCTTCCTGTAGATCCAGATCTCCATATCTTAACAAGAGAGAGACAGACAGACAGACAGAGAGAAAGAACAAGAACGAGAGAAGAGAGAATGAGACACGCACACACACACAGAATGAGAGAATGAGATAACAAGAGAGGAGAGAATGAGAGAGGAGAGAGAAAATGAACGACGGAGAAAAGAAAGAGAATGAGAGAGGAGAAAGAGAGAGAACAGAGAGAAAAAAACGAGAGAGAATGAGAGAGAGGGAATGAGAAAGAGAATAAGAGAACAAGAGAGAAGAGAGAATGAAAAGAGAGAGAGAGGAGAGAGAAAATGATCTCATCTCTTTCTGCCAGGCCTTTGCAGCCCTCCAGTTCTCCTTCCCCAACTTCCTTAAAGGCAAGTCACGTGCTGGCAGGCATTCCTTCCCATTAATGCTTCCTTTGGGACTCCCGACTACATGGAAACGTGAGAAGGGAGCAGGCTGGCAGGGGCATCTTTGGAGAAAGCCAGCTGTGTGTTTCCTCACCCGCCAAAAAGCCTCGTAGAAAAGCAAAATGTTTTTTTCGCCCCCTCCACCTCTAATTCTTCAGAAGATAGAACGGATCCCAAGACCCCTTTGAGGCTAAGTTTACACGTTCCTTTCACGAGGCAGCAAGCGTTTGTCGGTAGCTGAGAGTCAGAGAGAGAGAGAGAAAAGATTCACAGCACCGGCTTTTTCAATATTTGATTTGCTAATGAAAAAAACCAATAACCCAGGTTTTAAAAAGGGTGGCTTCAGAATGGAATGGCTGAGGCCAGAGGCGTCAAACTCACTGGGGAGGTTAAATTCGGCCCATGGGGCCTGGAAATAGGAAAGGACCAGCCCTCAGTGCCTCAGGCGGCTAAAACGGGTTGTGTGCAGCCTCACCGTGCCTTGTTTTCACCCTCTGTGGCCTCCTGCAATGTTCTGCTGGCCGGAAACAGGATGAAAAATGGGCCCAAAATGGTCTGAAAAAAAGGCCAAAATGGGCCAAAATGTCCAAAAAACAGGCCGAAAATGGACAAAAAATGAGCCAAAAACATCCTGGAAAGTGGGCCCAAAATGGGCTGAAAAACAGGCCGAAAATGGACTAAAAAATGAGCCAAAAACATCCTGAAAAGCAGGCCCAAAACAGGTTGAAAAACAGGCCAAAATGGGCCAAAATGTCCAAAAAAACCTAGGCTGAAAACGGCCTGAAAAACGAGCCAAAAACATCCTGAAAAATGAGCCAAAAACATCCTGAAAAGCGGGCCCAAAACGGGTTGAAAAACAGGCCAAAATGGGCCAAAATGTCCAAAAAACCTAGGCTGAAAACGGCCTGAAAAATGGGCCAAAAACAGGGCCAAAATGATCGGAAAACGGGCTGAAAAATTGGCCCCAAACAAGCAAAAAACAGGCTAAAATGGGCCAAAATGGCCGAAAAACAGGCTGAAAAACGGGCCCCAAGCAAGCAGAAACCCGGCCTGATAACAGCCAAAAAAATCGGCCGGAAAGCGGGCCACACCAATGCCCCCCCCCCGGTCTGCAGAGGAGAGTTACCATGCTGGTTCGGCCCTCGGAGAAATCCCGTTTGACACCCCCGGCTTCGGCGATCACAGATGAATTTCTAAAGTGGGAAGTGAAAAATTTGAACCGATTTGACCTCCCAAAAGAAAAGGGCACCCAGTTGTACATTCTTTTTGAATTCTTTCTGGTAACTCGTTGGCCGCGTTCCTATGCAGGTAGGTAAGTCCTCGACGTACGACCGCAACTGAGGGCCCCCCTCCATTTCTGTCATTAAGCGAGACATGGGTGAAGTGAGTTTCGCCCCGGGTTACGGCCTTTCTTGGCATGGTTGTTAAAAGTGAATCACTGCAGTGGATAAGCTAAGCGACCTGGTTGTGAAGCAGATCTGGTTCGCCCATCAGCTCGGCTCATCTGAAGGTCGCCCGAAGGGGATCATGTGACCCCTGTCACACAGCGGCGGTCATAAATGTGAATCATTTCCCAAGCATGTGAATTTTGATCACAGGATCATGGGGATGCTACAAAGGTCATAACTGTGAAAAACGGTCCTAACTATTCTCACCAAGGCTTCCTAGACTGTAAATACGCACACGCTTATTTTAAAAACAAGTCTTCTTTTATTGCAACGCTGGGAATTGTTTTCATTCCCAGCCTGTAATGAATCTCACAGTCCCTCGAGATAAGCACCCACCTTTCTTTTCTGTGAAGTGCTGCCAAGAACAGAAGTGTCCAATGAACTGGAGCAAAAACCAACCGAAGTACAAAGAGCTTCAAGAACGAATCTGAACAGAGCAAACGACTTTGCTTCCTGCAAAGGTTTCTCTACCTTTGCCTGTCTTTTATTCCTTATGGGAGGGGCAATCACCTTCAAGCCTTACTCCCGAGTCGCCCCTTTTGTTTCAGCTGCTCTCGCCTTCTAACAGCTCTGCACATGTGTGCACTGGGAACAGGCTCCCCTTGTTCCTCTGCCTCGCTGATGCCAGACTCCGGAGTCAGCACTCCACTCCCAGATGGTCCTGGCCCCATCTCTGCATCGGACGCAGGACCCTCGTACAAGTCCTCCCCAGCCCCCAGACTGGTTCCAGTTCTTCCCCACTGTCCAATTCCACTGCCGTCTGTACAGGCTGCTGGCGAACCACAACACTAACTCACATTTTTCGTGACGTTTTAACTTCTTTACAGTCGCTAAACGAGTTGTCGTAAGGCAAGGATTACCCATATTCTTTTAAGAACATATTTCGTGACCTACTGGGAGGTTTTTTTTTAACTATGTCCCTTCTAAGCACTAATTCAACTCTGGCCTCCTTAGCTTTTCAAGACCAGCCAGTATTTCTACATTTTTTGCACACAGGGGTGGGTGGGTGGGTGGGTGGGTGAACCCTGGTTAAAGGTGATTCAGGACTTTGGGTGATCAGTTCAAATCCCAACTGCAAATGGTTTCTTTTCCTGAAGCCCAGAAAAGTACACAGACGTTCAAATTTGGCTTAGGTTGGAATCTATTTCCTAGAGAGTTTCAAATATTCTGCCTTAAACTGGAATATTTTGCTTGGAGTGATTGTGCTTGTTTTTTTTTTTTAAAAAAAAGTGAACTCACTTCTGGGGGTTGGGTGGGTTTCTGCCTCGGATGTCCAGAGTCCTTTCTTAGTAATCAGTAAAGGATATCACTGCATTGCAAAACTTGGACCCCCCTTAGGAAGGATATATGGATTTCAGAATGACATTCTCTCTCCCATAGCAAACTTTAGAGATTGCTAATGTGGCTGTTGGAAAATTATTAGCACTCGACCTTCTGTCTTTTCAAGGACAACGGCAGAAAATGTCACCTTGATACAATTGTGCTGCGTGTCCCTTTTTCCAAATTTCTCTGTGGTTTGTTTTTTTTAGCATGAGCTAACTCTAAAGTTTCACCCTATCAGTGTTTTCTCAGTCTTATTAATTCATGCTGTATTGTTTCCCCAAAAATACGGCCTACCCTGAAAGTAAGTCCTGGCTTGATTTTTACACATGCGCTCAATATAAGCCCTATTTAAGATCCCACCTACTCCAGAGTGCATGAGTAAAATTTAAGCTAGGGTGGGAACGGGAGTGGAGCTGCCCTACTACTTACCTTTGGACAGTTGGAGCCAGGCCTCACACACCCCGACACCTGCCTCACCAGCCCTTTTTTCTGCAGTGGGCAAGGCTGGCAAGGCTTTCCTGAAGGCCTCTGAAGCTAATAACAAAGCTCTGGATCGATCCAGAGCTCTGCTATCGTCTGCAGAGGCAGAAGAAGAAGTTCCTGAAGGCCTCTGACAGCGAAAAGGAGGCCGGGGTGACACGCGCAAGTGAGGTTAGTTAGTGGATGGCATCCCCCGAAAATAAGGCCTGGTGCCTTTTTTTGGTGACAAAAAAATAAATAAAAGACAGGGTCTTATTTTCGGGGAAACGTGGTATTCATAAGCAAAGAGACTCCTAATAAGCAGCACGATTAGGCAAGCCAAAGCTGACAAGATTAGCTCAGACAAACACCTAGGATTTGCATTTTTGCCAGCCATGACCGATACATGACCCATAGGAATGGCTCTTATCTTCGGGGAAACACGGGTAAATATCCAGGAGACCATGGAGAATGGGAGGGCCTGGCATGCTACTGTCCATGGGTTCGTGATGTCGGACATGACTTTGCCACCGAACCATAACAAATACCAATTTTAATGCGCTACTCTGACTTACCACATACAGTTACAAAACCAGGGTCCGCTTAGCCAGAGCTGACGGTTCCTTACCCTTCGGAGAGAGCGCACGGCACAATCAGCCATAAACTGTGGCTTACAAAAAAAATCTCAGCGGCTGTCGGCGGAGTCAAAACCCAAACAAAGGATGTTATGACTTAGCCTGACTGCTTAATGCAGTAATTGCAGGAGAATTAATCTGTTGTGCATTTCCTCGCTCAGTCGCTGTACAATTAGCAGGAGATCAACCGGAATGCAAAAATTATAGGCCTCTCGCCCTGATGAATGCCGATTCGAAGTCTGTGGTTGTTTTGAGTTAAATTTTCTTCCCGTTTTCCAATGGCAGGCCCAGCACGGAAGACAAACAGGATTAATTTTTGCCTGGCTGGGGTTCTACCCAGATCTGACAGATAGATCACTGACAGATCTGCTAAATTGTGCAGGAGGTTTGCCTTAAGTACCAAGGGAGAAAGAAGTTGGTATTACCACCCCATAAATAAAATAACATAAAATATGTGATGATATAAATATGAGATTAACAGATTAACAGAGTTGGAAGGGACCTTGTAGGTCATCTAGTCTGACCCTCTGCCCAAGCAGGAGACCCTACACTATTGCTGATGGATGGCAGTCCAGTGTCCTCTTGAAAGCCTCCAGGGATGAAGCTCCCACAACTTCCGAAGGCAACTTCTGTTCCACTGGTTGATTGTACTCATTGTCAGAAAATTCCTCCTTAATTCCAGGTTGGATTTCTCCTGGATCAGTTTCCATCCATTGTTCCTTGTCTGGCCTTCGGGGACTTTGGAAAATAGCTTGACCTCTTCCTCCTCTCTGTGGCAGCCCCTCAAATATTGGAACATGCTATCCTGTCTCCCCTGGTCCTTCTCTTCCCTAGACTAGCCATGATGATTTATAGTATTATTGTACTACCAAGACCCACAATGCATTTGAAGAGAATATTTATTTATTTTGATTTATATTGCCACCTATTTGCCCATGGCACACTTTTTGGAAACCTTCTCATTCAGTGGTTCTCAGCTGTGGTTCACAGACCCCCGGGGGGGGCGTGATGTTATCACAAGGGGTTGAAGAAATGTTAGGATTTAAATCTTAATTCAGTCTTGAGGGTCCCCGGCCACATAAGACTTTGGGAAAAAGTGCAAAGAAGAGCAACGGAGATGATTAAAGGCCTGGAGACTAAAACATATGAAGAACAGTTGCAAGATTTGGGTCTGGCCAGTCTAGAGAAAAGAAGAATTAGGGGTGACATGATAGCAGCATTCCAGTATATGAGGGGCTGCCACAAAAACGAGGGGGTCAACTTATTATCCAAAGCACCAGAAGAGAAAGCAAGAAATAATGGATGGAAACTAATCAAGGAGAGAAGCAACCTGGAATTAAGGAGAAACTTCTTGACAGTAAGAATAATTAACCAGTGGAACTGCTTGCCACCAGAACTTGTGGCTGTTCCATCACTGGAGGTTTTTAAGAAGAGACTGGACAGTCACTTGTCTGAAGTAGTATGGGTTCTCCTGCTTGAGCAGGGGGCTGGACTAGAAGACCTCCAAGGTCCCTTTCCCAGCTCTATTCTATTCATTTAAAGAGGGTGAAGACAACGGTGAGAACCACTGTTCTAACTTATATGGAAACCCTTTGTGGCTCGATTTCAACCTGCAAAAACCAGGGTTGCAATCCAAATCATTGGAATAATAAGAATTATAGACTTGGGGCAGAGCAAACCCCTCAGCCCACAACTTCCCCCAAACTTCTTCGGGGTTTGTGTTTCCCGTTTCCCAGGGAAAGCTCCAAACACCCCCCAGACAATCCAACAACAAGTGTTGTTGTTGTTTTTTTTGTAAATTTATTGGTTTTTAAAGACAAACAAAAACAAACAAAACATAAAAACATCCAACTTCCTTCCATAAATGTACAAGCAGTGTGTCGGTTGGTTTACAAATTTTTTGTGCATCCATTTCATAGTCTCAATTACAGTTACATTGCATAATAACTCACATTATCAATCAAAAATTGAATACCCTAGTATCACTATTAATCAATCATTTGACTGTAATTTTGTTCCTTCATACTTTGCGAGATAACTATCATTTACTTAGTAAGCAAAGTATAGTTAACAAGTGTCAAATCTTTCATTCATCTTTCCCAAATCTGTCCGGAAGGCTACATTTGTTGCAGAAAGAACAAACCAACAGGAAACGACACTCCAAAGATTTACTCTGTTGCTTTTTTTTTCAATAAATAAATAAAAATAAAAAGGCAGGAAAAGTTTCTCCGGAGCGCAATTTCGGTCTTTGCGCACCGCAGTTCGGGGCGCAGCGGCGATCGGCGCGTCCCCCAGAAGAGGGGGCTGCTTTGGAGACTCTCCCCCGGCCCCCCCCGGCCCACCCCCGGGCCAGGAGGACGAAGGGGGGTCCTCTGAGCCCCGCAAACCCGACCCACCGGGCCCACCGGGCTTTGGAGACCCGGCGGGGTGGCGCGTAAAAGGAACCCCCACCAGCCAACCGCCGCGGCCGGAGGCGCGGGAGCGCGCGCGCACGGCTCCTCCTCCTCCTCCTCCTCCTCCCCCCCTTTCCTGGCGCGTGCGCGCTCGTTCCCGAGGAGAGCAGCGGCGGCGGCCTGCGTGGCAGCTCGGGGAGGGGGGCCCCTGAGGAGAGGCCTCGGGTGCGCGCGTGGCCTGTGCCTTGCGAGCCGCCCCGGAGGCCCTCCTCCTCCCTCCTCCTTTACCCCTCCCCTCCGCGTTGCGGGGCGGGGGTGCGCGCCCTCGCGCGACGGACGGAGCAGCCAGCCAGCGCGGGGACGCGCGCGGAGTGGGGCAACCTCGCGTCCGACTGCTGGAGAGCCCCGGCCGGAGCTGCAAGAGCAGCCGCAGCAACAGCAGCAGCAGCAGCAGCAGCCGGAGGAGCAGAGGCGCCACCGCCGAAGGGGGCCCGAGGGCGCCCGGTTGGCAGGTAAGCCCGGGGTGGGGCTGGGGGGGGCGGGAGGGGCGCGCGAGGCCCGTGGGGGTGGGGGTGGGTGGGCGCTACCCCGGGCCGGGGTCTGGCCACGCCCTCCCCACCATCCCTGGGGGACGACCCCCGCCTTCCCTTCTTCCAACAACCCCCCATATAGAGGACACTCTCCCCCCACCCCCGTTGGCGTCGTCGAGTTCCCCGAGTGAACGTTACTCCCCGCGGGGCTCCGCGCGCGGCCCTCGGCGTGGGTGGCGGTCGAGCCTCGGGACGTCGCTCGTTCCCCCGACGGGGCTGTGTCCCCCTCTCCCCTTGGAAACGGCGTGGACCCCGGGGGACTTCCTCGCCTCCTCCCCCCCCAAATCTCCCCCCATGCCTCTCCTCCCCCTCCTTCCCTCCACGCAGCGCGCGTGGCTCTCCAGCCCTTTGGGGGGTTTCCACTGGTTTTTGCTCTGAGCTTCGGGCTTTGGTGGGAGGGTTTGTCGCCCCCTCCCTAAATCCCTTGGTGTGTGTGGGGGGGTCCTGGGGGAAGAGGGAGAGGGGCGTGATATCGCCCTTTCGGATTTCCGTGGGGGTGAGGGGGCCAGGATTGGCAAGGCTGCCGTCGGTCCTGCTTCGACCGCTTCCTGGACAGGTTCCTATGGTCCTCAGCCAGGCCTGATTCAGGTCCGGGCCAAGAAAAGGAGGCCCCCCCACCCCAACTCCCTCCAGAAAGAATCAAAATATTCCCTCCCTTTGCATCTTGGAGGGAAATCCTTGGATAGGAAGAGGGCCGGTGGGAGGGTGGGGGTGTCCCTGGCTTGGTGGGGGGTGCTTGCTTTTGCACAGCCCAGATGGGACATTTTGAGGGGAGGGTGGGGTGGGCAACACTGCCACCTCCCCACCTCCTCTCTGGAGCCCGCTTCCTCCTCCTCCTCCTTCTCCCCCAGCTTCCTCCAGTAGGACCAGCAAGTAGGAGCGGGCAGGTGTCTTCAAAACAGGTGGGCCCAGGTGGCCCTAAACCTGAGCCTAGAAGCCCCCCCGCCCCTCCCCACCTCTGGTTTAGAGATTTCGATATGAAGGCCACAGGAGCTGCAGTGTCTTCCTCCTCGACAGGCCCCCCTGGCCTCACCTGCCAGGTTTCCCTGTCCTTGCTTGGACAGGTTTCTCTTCATTCCTCTCCCCCAAGGTTGGCTGGGGTGGGATCCCTTTCCTGGGTCTTGATTTATGTACATAGGACACGGCAGGGAGGTCTGGGTACACGCCTATGTTTTTTCTGGAGGAGCCAAGGGCCGGAAGAGAATCCTCTGGTTATGTTGCTCCAAACATTGTCGATCTGACGGATCTCTTATTTCCATGTCTGTCTATCTGTCTGTCTGTATCTATCTACTCCCTTGTATCTTTCTGTCTTTAATCTATCTATCTATCTATCTATCTATCTATCTATCTATCTATCTATCTATCTATATCATCTATCATCTATATCTATCATCTACCTATCTATATCATCTATCTATCTATCTCTATCTATCTATCTATCTATCTATCTATCTATCTATCTATCTATCTATCTATCTATCATCTATCTGTCTGTCTAATCTCTTGTATCTATTTATCAATCATTTATTTAATCTCTATTATCTATCTATAACTATATTATCTATCTAATCTCTTTATTTGTCTTCTGTCTAATCTGTCTGTCCAACAATCAATCAGACTATAACTAATCTCTTGTATCTTTCTGTCTATCTAATCTATCTATTACCTATCTATTATCCATCCATCATCTATCTATACATCTATCTATTGTCTCATAACTTAGAAATTTACTCTGTATATCATCTATCTATGTAGTCTTCTATCTGTCTTCTATCTAGTCTCTTTAAATTTATCCTATCTATCTAATCTCTTGTATCTTTCTGTCTATCTAATCTATTACCTATCTATTATCCATCCATCCATCATCTATCTATCTCTATAGCTATCTATTGTCTCGTAACTTAGAAATTTAATCTCTGTATATCATCTATCTATGTACTTATATCTGTCTTCTATCTAGTCTCTTTATATCTATCCTGTCTATCTAATCTCTTGTATCTGTCTTCTATCTAATCTCTGTCTGTTTGTCTGTTTCTCTAATCTCTTGTATCTGTCTTCTGTCTATCTCGTCCCTCTCTCTCTTCTCTCTCTCTCTCATCTATCTTTCTCTCTCTCTCCTGTGTGTGTGTGTGTTTCTCTCTTTCTCTCATTCTCTCCCTCCACCATTTTCTCCTCTCTCTCTCTCTCTCTCCCCTCTCCCTCTTCCTCTCCCTCTCTCTCCTCTATCATGTCCTGACTGTCCACACAGGCCTCTGCTGACTAACCCCATTTCCCTAAAACCATTACTTGCTGAAACCTCAAACTTCTTAGCAATTAGCTTCAGCTTCATGCGAGGTTTTAGGAATGTGGTTACGGGCAATCACCCTTCTGGAATTTTTGTGCCAACCAGTTTTTAACCTCCCTGTGTGGATCATGCCACTAGGACCAACATGTAAAACCAGAAATGAAGTAAGCCGACAGGCCTCCAAAAGACGGCTAGGCAATTCACTCTGGAGTTTAAATAAAATCATTTACTGGATAAGGAATCACCTAGCGGCTCTTTCCCAGTGAGGGAGGTTAAAATACAGGTTTGCAGGAACCCCATCTTCATAATAATTATTCTCATTTTTCGGATAGCGCAACAGGAATACTGTAATTTTCTCCCCTTGTGTATACTCTGTAAACAGATAAATCTACATGTTGCATGTACTTTATATGGTTTATCTCCACGTTGTATAAATCAGGAGTGTTAAACTAGATTTCTTCGAGGGCTGGATCGGCATTGTAGTTGTCCTCTGTGGGCCGGTTGGGGTTAGGGAGATTGGGATGGACGGCATTCATGCCCTTGTTGGAGTCTGATTCTGAGGGGGAGATGGAGCAGCTGACAGGGAGTGGGAATGTGGCTCCGGTGCTGTGGAGGAAACGGGGGAAGGGCACAGTCTGGCTGGGCATTCAGAGGAAGACCCAGGCCCACCCCCTCTTCATCCTAGGGCACGCAGGGAAGAACGGAGAAGGGAGCAACGTGGCTTACGGGAGAGGAAAGGGCCCTGATCCCTTTCATTACTTGCAGCTGGAAGAACAGGATATAAGAAGGGCATTTGCACACAAGCACCTTGCTGGAAGCAAAACATGCGTTATCTTTGTCGAGGCTTATCTGGGTTTTGGCGTCCTCCCAACTGTGTGTGCCTTGTTATCTTTTGGAAGTCTGCAATTTATTATCCTGGCCTGTCATGTTAATTATTTCAGCTGTGGTTTATGTTTTGTTTTTGTTTTTTATTTCTAATTTATCTTTACTTTGTGTTCGGACTGCATTTCTTCCCTTCGTAGACTGTTTTTTGGAAGAGTTTGATCTCCAGCCAAGGATAACTGGACATTGGGGGCCAAATTGGAGGTATTAAAGGGAATTTATCTACTTTTGTGACTTTGTTGTGTTTGTGCCACACCCCGGGTCATCACACACACTGCCAGCCAAAATGGGGCCGGTTCTTTGCTATTTCCAGGTCTTGAGTTTGACACCCCTGGTATAAATCTTACCAATGGTGGTTTTATTCTATTCTAGGCTAAAATGGAAATGATGCTTTATCATTTAGAATTATTAGAATTCTTGATTGGCCAAGCGTGATTAGAGACACACAAGGAATTTGTGTCTGGGGCATAAGCTCTCAGTGTATATACAAACAATAAGTGATCAATCGTGATCGTAGTCTTAAAAATGCATTCATCATAAACCATTAGATTTGTAACTAATGGTTGATGATGAACGCATTTTTAAGACAACAGTGATAGTCATTAGGGATCCTAAATAAGTTTAAGAGAGAATTCTGCGAATCTGAAGGTGGCTGGCTGTAGTGCTGGGCCATTGGATACTGTACCATGAAGTTTCTAGCAATTAATGGTGTACAAAAATGAGATTTGCTTCCAAAAATTCTCATTCTTGAAAGCACCCCCAAATCCTCTTAAAGCTTGTTTGTTCTTTCCTAGGCAGGTCTAGTTCCTCTCTGCAAAAAATAGAGAGAAATCTTAAGAACTGAGAAAGGAATTGATTTAGTTTACTTTACTGTCACTGCACCTCGTACAATGAAATTAAATACCACCTTCAGTGTAAATTAGGACTGAAAATAAACACAAACACACCTCCTTCACATGCTATACAATGAATTGAAAACCCCTGATATTGCATTCATATTGCACTATACAGTAGAATTCAACAGAGCTCCTGCCCTGGGGTAGAAGTTGTTTTTCAGCCTATTTGTCCTTGTTTTTATTATTGTCCTGTACCGTCTGCCAGATGGTAATAGTTTAAAAAAAAGGGTTCTCAGGATGAGATGGATCTTTGAGAACGTTTTGAACTTTCTTAAGGCAGCGGGAGCTATAAAGCTCTTCCAAAGAGGGGAGAGGGCAACCAAAGATCCTCTGGGCAATGATGTTCACCCTCTGGAGTGCTTTCCTATCTCCCCCTGTGCAATTGGCAAACCATACAGAGGTGCAGTAAGTTAAGATACTCTCTATGGTGCAGCAGTGGAAGGTCACCAGCAGTTTTTCACTCAGTTGCTTCCTGAAAAGTCTCAAGTAGTATAATCTCTGCTGGGTCCTTTTGACCAGGGCTGCAATGTGAGCTCCTCCCCGGCCGCCCGGTTTATGTTTTATTTCTGTCCTAAAGTTTTTATCCCAGAGCTATAATTTCACTTAACAGTGAACTTAAGGACCACCATCAGTGAGCATTTGGACAGTATTTACTTGGATCTGTTGTGTGGATGCTTTTGTGTTTTTAGGAGGCGAGGAATTTTGGCAGATGGCGAGGTGTTTGGGGATTGTCATGTGTGGGTGCGTGTTGAGTCTTGTCTCTGGGTGTTATGTGAATTTTGTGGTATGTGTACTGTGTATATACGTACAATGACAATAAAGAATTCAATTCAATAAAGTGGTGCTCTCCAAGTAAATTTCTCCAAATTGGGGAGAAATATAAATATGTTTCCATTGGGTAACAAATGCGGGAAGCCATCATAAGAGGGACCATTAAATAAGGACGTTTCTGATAAGGGATTTCGAGAAACGAAGCAAAAAGTTTGGGAAATAACAGGTAATCCGTCACTCGCAACCACAATGGAGCCCCAAATTTCTGTTGTGAAGTGAACCATTTGTTAAGTGAGCTTCACTCCATTTTACAGCCCTTCTTGCCACAGTTGTTAATCGAATCACCCGCAGCTGTTAAGTTAGTCACCTGGTTGTTGAATGAATCTGGCTTCCTCAACAACTGCTGGTCAGAAGGTCGCAAAAGGGGAATCACGTGACTTTGGGACACAGCGGTGGTTGCCAAACATCTGAATTTTGATCACATGGTCGTAGGGATGTTGGAACAGTCATAAAGTGTGAAAAACGGCCATAAGCCACTTTTTTTCTGCCCTTTGAATGGTCAGTAAGTGAACTGTTGGAAGGTGAGGAATACCTGTACAGGTACCATGTTTCCCCCAAAATAAGACCCTGTCTTATAATTTTTTGCCACCCAAAAAGGCACCAGGTCTTATTTTCAGGGGATGTTATCCACTGAATAACCTCACTTGCGTGCATTGCTCCCAGCCTCCTTTTCGCTGTCAGAGGCCTTCAAAAACTTCTTCTGTGGCTGGCAAGGCTTTGCTGAAGGCCTCTGCAGCCTATAACAGAGCTCTGGATCGATCCAGAGCTTTGTTCTCATCTAGAGAGGCCTTCAGGAAAGCTTTGCCAGCCTTGCTGGCTGCAGAAGAAGTGGGCTGGCAAGGCAGGTGTCGGGGTGTGTGAGGTCTGGCTACACCTGTCCAAAGGTTAGTAGTAGGGCAGCTCCAATCCATCCCCATCCTAGCTTAACTTTTACTTGTGCACTCTGGAGTGGGCAGGAATCTTAATTAGGGCTTATTTTGAGGGGTAGGGCTTATATTGGGCGTACATGTAAAAATCAAGCTAGGACTTACTTTCAGGGTAGGTCGTATTTTTGGGAAAACAGGGTGGTAGAAAAGCTTTCCTGTCAAATCCCGGGTAGAAATAGATCAAAAAGGAGATGATGTGACAGGGTTTAGAGTTGCGAGAGAAGAATGACCCTGGAATTGGGCATTGGGCACCCCCTCCTTACCCTCCAAAATAGCACAATTCCGGGGTTTTTTTTCTGTCTCCCTTCGGTGCTCCAACTACGGTTGAGATCCACTCGGTTTTTATGAAAGAAGGAAAAAAATATTGAAGTTCTCACTTTCATTTCCAAAAATAACAGAAGAGAAATGACTTCTTTGCAGCTCTTAGGAGATTTGGGGTGTGCTTTGATGTCCATCGGGACTATTTGGAAGTTGTACTCCCAGATTTACCCCCAAATATTACACAGATGCAAACATGACAAAGGGAGCCAGCCAAGTATGTGATGAGCATTCAGCACGGGGAACCTCTCATTTCCCGGAGAAACGCAACGAAAAAGAAGAACATTTCTGGAATCGAACAACTCCAAATAGGTTAGTTGTGTTTGTGCTGTTCTCTCCTTTTAATAGACGTTTAACTATGGAGAACATTTCATTTCCCGCAGAAACCCAACTAAAAGGGTAGGTCTTATTTTTGGGAAAACAAGGTAGGCCTGGATTTATAGCCATCAGTTTAGTGATGGTTTGAAGTTGGAACTGGAAAAAAAAAAGTGACTTTTGATTAGTTTTCACACTTACGATTGTTACTGTGCCCCATGGTCATGTGATCAAAATTCAGCCGCTCGGCCACTGACTCGAATTTATAACGGTTGCAGTGTTCCGGGGCCATGCGGTCGCCATTTATTATCCGAATCAGAATAGAGCTGGAAGGGACTTCCGAGGTCTTCTAGTCCAGCCCACTTCTGATGAGCCAAGTCAACGGGGGGCAAATTCAGATTTGCTTAACGATGTGATACACTTACGAACTGCAATGATTCCCTCGACCATGGGGGCGAAAAGGGCCATAAAATGGTGTGCAACTCATTCAACAGCATCCTTGGCTGAGCGACGGAAATTTTGAGCTCGCTTGTCATAAGGCGAGGACCGCCTGTATTCCTGTAAAGAGGAGCGGTATTCAGCCCGGGCTTTTGCATTTTTTTTTATTAGACTTTGGGAAAGATTAGCTGGAGACAGAAGGAGGCAGGAGAAAAGGTAGCTTTGTTCCAGAGGCCACGTTAGAACCAGCTGCCTTTAAGAAAAATATGGTTTTTTTTTTTTTTTTTTAACAAATCGAGTCAGATACAACCGAAGGATTCTGGGCACTTTGAGCTAGACATCCTCTGCATCCCAAAGATACACAAAGTGGACAAGCCGGATTTTGAAATTAGTGAGATTCCTGGATTCAAACTGCCGAAAGACGAGGGCCATGAAAAAAAAACCATCATCACTGGAGGTTTTTAAGAAGAGACTGGACAGTCACTGGTCTGAAATGGTATAGGGCAGTGCTTGCAGGACAGAGAGAGAGAGGGAGGGAGGGAGGGAAAGAGGGAGGGAGGGAAAGAGAGAAAGAAACAGAGGCTGAGAAAGAGAGAAAGGGAAGGAGGGAGGGAAAGAGAGAAACAGAGGGAGGGAGGGAAAGAAACAGAAAGAGGGAGGGAGGAAAAAGAGAAAAGAGAGAGAAAGGGTGGGAAGAAAAAAGAGAGAGAAAGAGAAAGGGACGGAGGGGAAGAGAGAAACAGAAAGGGAGGGAGGGAAAGAGAAACAGAAAGAGGCAGGGAGGGAGGGAAAGAGAAAGACAGAGAAAGAGGAAGAGAGGGAGGGGAAAAGGGAGGGAGGGAAAGAGAGAGAGAAAGAGGGAAGGAGGGAGGAAAGAAAGACAGAGTGGCAGAGTGGGAAAGAAAGAAAGAAACAGAGGGAGGGAGGGAAAGAGAGAAACAGAGATAGAGAGAAAGGGGGAGGGGGAGAGAGAGAAACAGAGAGGGAAGGAGGGAAAGAGAAACAGATAGAAAGAGAAAGGGGGGGGGGGAGAAAGAGAAACAGAGAAAGAGGTAGGGAAAGAGAGAGAGAAACAGAGGGAAAGAGAGAAATGATATTACAAAGTTTTTTCTTAATTATTGTTGCTAAACATAATATTTCAAAAGCAGAAAAAAAATGAAGGGGCCTAAAAGTGCATTTATCATGTTTTTCTTAGAACAATTAGCTGAACTCTGCCTTGTTTATCATTATTTGAGGTAGTAAAACCTCAGTTTTCAGGTTCAATTGCCCTGTTGGCACTTGGTGATAAGTAAGTGGCTTTGGGGTTGGGGGGTCTCTAAAATGTTCGCCATCCCTGGTATAGGATCTCCTGCTTGAGCTGGGGGCTGGACTAGAAGACCTCCGAAGTCCCTTCCAGCTCTATTCTGATTCTGAAAGCCTTTGGTAGTTTTTGACCCTGAAACGGAGAACCAGCAATCTTGGTTTAATGATAGCTAATCCTTTATTCCCCTACCAGCAGGTTTCAAGCTTTGTATAGATTATTGCAGGTGCAGGATTGGGCTGCGTCTGGGAGAACCGGTGAATATTTCTTTATCCTCTAAATCAGGGATGTCAAACTCAATATCACTGAGGGCTGTATCAGTGTTGTGTTTGACCTTGGGAGGGGACCTGGCCAGCTAGACATCACTTATGTCATGGGGGGCACCTGTGCCGACCAAATGCTAAGGCAGAACTTCCTTTAGACCCTCCCTCCCTCTCTTATCATCTCCTTCCTTTCCTTCCCTTCCTTTTCCTTCCCCTCTTTCCTTTTTCCTTCCTTGCTCTCTTTCTGTCTTTCTTTTTCTTTCCCTTTCTCCTTTCCTGTCCCTTCTTGGATGCTCAAATGCCAACAGGGAAACATTTCTCCTTTCGTTTCGTTTTGCTTTTCGTTTGTTTTGCCAGCTCTCTCCCCAGCTCCGTTCTGCTCGCCGCAGAGGCACTGTGGGTAGGTAGCCTTTGCTGTCCCCGCGGATCAGATCTGGGCCCCCGACCTGGAGTTTGACCCCCCCTGCTCTAAATGATCTTGGAAAGGCCATGAAAAGCCATGGATCCCATTATCTGTGGATTCTCCATCGTCCAGGATCCCACTGGATTCCCATTGTCTTGTATTCTTCAATTAACAGGGCTGAAGGAAAGAGGTTGCTCTCAGCTAGCGGACAATCTTTTCGTTGTACTTCCATGCAGTGGCTGGTTGTGGCAGTCCGTGGGAGTTGTTGCAAGATTGGTGCGTGCTTGAAATGTCGCTCATGTTTGCTCACAGTGTGGTTTTGTATCAGAGTACATCATTGTATACTAATACTAATACTAAGAATACAGCAAATGCCGCCTCAGTAATGAGAAAGATGAAACAGTTGACCATTTAATCAGTGGATGCAGCAAAAATTCACCAACTGTCGACTTAGAATACCATAACCGAGTTGCTGAAATCATTCACTGGAAACTGCCAAAAGTTTGGATTTGAGTATAGTAACAACTACTGGGAACATCAGGTTAAGAAGATTCTGGAGAATGAAAAAGTCAAGATCTTGTGGGACTTCAGAATTCAGACTGACAGGCATTTGGCTCACAACACACCTGACATAACAATAGTTGAAAAGAAAAAAAGGGTTGGTTCACTGACTGGTGATGCACGAATTGTAGACGCGCAGCAAGAAAAAATCACAAAGTATCGGAACTTACAAATTGAAGTTGAGTGACTTTGGAAAAAGAAATTGTGTGTTATCCCAATTATAATTGGAGCCCTTGGAGCAATACCTAAAGGGCTGCCTCGCTATTTGGAAATCCTGAATTTATCAGACTTGAATACCCTGATTCTACAAAAAAAACCCACCCTACTTGGAACAGCTTATATCCTCCGACGCGACCTGAACAGTTCCTAGGTCCTCGGTTAGGACTCGAGCTGTTGAGCTACCACCCAGCCCCAAAGGCTGTGAATCTCACTAAAGATTTAATGATGATGATGATGATGATGTTAACTCATAAAATATTTATATGGTCTTTTTGGAGTTGCCAATAGAAAGGGAGGGGGGAGCAGTGGGACAGCTTGCAAACCGAAACTGCATTCCATAAATGTTTTCAAAGGGGACCGAAGTTTCTGCCATGCAAAATTCTAACTGGAGAGCCTGATTGATGACTCTTGGCTATGGATGAGTCCCATTGGAGAATATGAATTAGGATACACCCAGGGGGTGGAGGAAAAACCAGGGTCAAGGGTGACAATGACTGATGTGTCTCAGAGTCGGCTGCACCCAGGTCGTGCTGGCATGTTAGCTCCCAATAAATCCTTTTGAAGTTTTGGAAGTTTGACTCCAGATTCATGATTTAAACGGGGTCACTGCCAGAACCCTGACAAATAATTTGGAGTGGGTGCTTTTGCCTCCACTTCTGAAAGACCTCAAATAGAAGAAGTAGAAGGGAAGCTTTGGGATTCCCCTGTGTGTTTTTGATCTCTCTGTCTTAACTTTCCAGCGAAGGGGACGCTGTGTGGCCTGTTTGTGGGTGGCTGCCATGTCTTTGGTTGTGATAAATTGGGGGCCAACCCTTGTTGCTCTCCTTAGCTGCCCCCATAGATACAATGATTGGTACAAGGAGACCGGAACAAACCCTATCCTGGGTTTGACTGAAGCGAACTGATGCTGTTACCTAGTTGGGAAATAAAAAGTCTGCAGGAAAACGAGCCAGCTCAGAGCTACCATATATAAATAGGGGCAAGACACATTCACTAGCACTGATGATGTTACCTAGTTTGGTCATGAAACGTCCTCAAGAAAGCAACAAAGGGTGCACCAAGAAGCCCAGTCCCCCTTCCTTCTCCCCCTTCCTCCCCTCCTCCTTCCCACAGACTCCACTCGCTTCTAGCACTGATGATGTTACCTAGTTGGGTCATGAAATGTCTGCAAGAAAACAGCCCATCTCAGAGAGCACCAAGGAGCCCACAGCCCTCCTCCTCCCTCCCTCCCTTCCTTCTAGCACTGATGATGTTACCTACTTTGGTAATGAAATGTCTGTAAGAAAACCACCAAGGTCAGAGCTACTGTAATATAAATGGAGCAAGGCCCATTCACTGGCACTCATGATGTTACTTAGTTGGGTAATGAAACGTCTGCAAGAAAACCACCAAGGTCAGGGCTACTGTATATAAATGGAGCAAGGCCCATTCACTGGCACGGATGATGTTACTTAGTTGGGTAATGAAACGTCTGCAAGAAAACCACCAAGGTCAGAGAACACCAAGAAAGCCACAGTCGTCCTCTTCCTCCTCCTCCTCCCCTCCCCCCTTTCTAGCACTGATGATGTTACTTAGTCGGGTAAGGAAAGTCTACAACAAATAACCAAACTCCAAGAGCACCTGAGACCCTTCATTTCAACCCTGAGCTACAAACGTTCTCTCCCTCGCTCTTATTGTTCCCCTTGCACTTCTAAGAGGTGTGAGGAAGTCACTTAACTTCCTCTCCAAAGTCTGGGCTGTGTGCATCTCCCTTCAGAAAGGCCGCCTGCGTTTAGTTAGACCTATGTCGAAAACCTCTGGTTGCACTGAAACACCTTTGGGGATGTGTGCAGGGCCGGAAATTTTATTCCCTGCATCTTCCAGAGCGTAAAGCCACCCATGTTTCCCGGAAAGCAGCAACCCAACCAGGCCACGGTTGTTCTGAACGCACAAAGGCTCAACAACACAATGTGTGAATGTTTTTAGTTTTCCATCAGCCGAAGAAGGAGGCTCTCCTGGGTATCGGCGGGGAGCTGTGGGTAAGCAGGCTGGCTCTTTGCCGTAATTACTTGTTGTGAGAAGAATCTCTGGAGAGAACAGTTCATTTCATATTTACTTCTCAGCCTTCCCCACAGCAGCGGAGATGCAAAGCCCGCGTGTTAAATTTTGCACGTTCTTGCAGAGTAAAAAAACACACACACACACAAATATGTTTCCCAGATTCTGTGGGCTAAGCCATCCAATCTCCTGCCGGGAGGGGGGATTTTTTTTATTTTCAAAATACATAACAAAATTTACATTTTAACAGTTCTGTGTCAAACGTTACTTATATATTTAAGTACAATATTTACAATTCTCCATATCAAACCTTATTTCTGTTATCATATATATATATATAACATTTCCCAAACCTCATAAAACTCAGATTCCCCTTTACCTTTTAGTTTTCTCTTAAGTCTGTCCATCTCAACACAATCAAGTATTTTATTTATTACCATGTTTTCTGAAGGTACATCATCTATTTTCCAGCTTTGGGCATAGGTAATTCTTTTTTTTTTCTTTTCAAGTTTTATTGGTTTTTAAAGACAAACAAAAACAAACAAAACATAAAAACATCCAACTTTCTTCCATAAATGTACAAGCAGTGTGTCGGTTGGTTTGCAAATTTTTTGTGCATCCATTTCATAGTCTCAATTACAGTTACATTGCATAATAACTCATCAATCAGAAATTGAATACCCTAATATCACTATTAATCAGTCATTTGACTATAATTTTGTTCATTGATACTTTGCGAGATAACTATAATTTACTTAGTTTATTTTATAACAATTCATATAATCGTCCCCAAATCTATCCTATAAACATTTTATGGATATAATAACAAAAGAAGAAATACATCTTTATATATTCATGGGGCATAGATAAGTCTTGCTGCTGTTAGTATATGTTGCACAATGTATTGGGCATGTTTCTTTCTTCTTCTTTTTCTTTCCTTTAATCCCCAGTAAAATAGGCTTCTGGCTTAAATTCAATATCGTACCCTGTAATTTCTCTTATCCATTTTTCCATTTTTTCCAGTATTTTTTTAACTGGGGGGCATTGCCACCACAAATGGTAGTATGTTCCATCCATGAGTTTACATTTCCAGCATTGCAGTTTCATATTTGGGTCTATTTTGGCCAATCTCACCGGTGTCAAAATGCCATCTATAAAACATCTTGATTAAATTTTCTTTATATGCTGTTGATAACGTTAATTTGCAGTTCTTGGTCCCAATTTTCTCCCAATCTTCTAACTGTATGCTGTGACCTACGCTTTGTGCCCAAGCAATCATTGGGCCCTTAACTACTTCTTCCTCCATTTGTACTTAGAGTAAGCAATTGTACGTTCTAGTAATAAATTGTTAGAAGAATTTTCTTCTTGGTTGGGTGGATAGCGCAGCAGAGGAAAATATTGTTTGAACAAGAACAACGCACACACAGCCTTGCAAAATGGCCAGACCATTTCATGGCGAAGAGTGACTCTGTTTCTCTGTGCAATCGTTTCTTTTCTGCAAGAGATTTCTCCTCTTCTCCAAATCCAGCTTTGCCCTTTTGGAAAATAACCTCTTGCCGCCTTCTAAAACAACAACGGAACAGGAAAGGTGTGTGGCACAACAACCTATTTTGGAGTCGAGAGGCTGAGCCTCTTTCTAACTTATTTAAAGCATCCATTTCTTACCGCAGCTCACTCATCTGAATGGGGGCATTTGCAATAACGCAACTGCACCTCTTTTAAAATCCCTCTAGTTAGACTCGTGTCAAACCATTTTGTCTAAAACGAACCGACTAATTTTCAGTTCCTGCTTGTTTATAACAGAATATCTGCGTTGGAAAACGGACCTTGGAGGTCTTTTAGTCTGACCCCGCTACTCAGACAGGAGACAAATGATTGTCCAATCTCTTCTTAAAACTTTCCAGTGTTGGAGCATTCATTCTGGAGGCAAGTTGTTCCACTGGTTAATTGTCCTTCCCGTCAGGAAGTTTCGTTGTTCTAGGTTGCTTCTCTCCCTGATTACAGTTTCCATCCATTGTTTCTTGTCCTGCCCTCTGATGCTTTGGAGAATAGCTTGACCCCCCTCTTCTTCTTTGTGGCAGCCCCTGAGATATTGGAGGGCTGTTGTCCTTCTTTTCATCAAGCCAGAGATACCCAATTCCAGCAACCGTTCCTTGTATGTTTTATCCTCACGTTCCCTAATCACCTTCGTTGTTCTTCTCTGCACTAGTTCCAGAGTCTCAACATCTTTTTTACATCGTGGTGACCAAAATCCAAATAATAACTCTTTCTCTACTCATCTGTTAATCTGCAGAGCTGATCTAACATCCGTTTTGTTAACGGATTAACAGAGTTGGAAGGGACCTTGTAGGTCATCTAGCCCAACCCCCCCACCTGCCAAAGCAGAAGGCCCTACGCCATTTTTGACAGGTGGCAGTCCGGGTCTCTTCTTGAAAGCTTCCAGTTTAATTGAAGCAGGCGATTGCTCAGCCTGTTGACGCCGTCGGGGAAACCCAGTTGGCAAAATTCAAAATGGTATTTTGGCAGTAAAATCCCAGAAAGTCGATAGCTAAGAGTGCTTTGGATTTCAAAGAGCCACATTTTCCCCGGGCAGGAACAGGGAAGAAATGGCTCTTTGGGGTGATTTGAAAACAGGATCAGGAAGTGGAAGATAAGACTCCATTCTCGGTTTCTCCCCACCCACAAATGAGCTGGTTGTGTGGTTTTCTGTGGCAGAGAAAAGATGTGAACTCTTCTTCATTTCATATTTTTTTGTTTTAGTTATTCAAAACAAAGTACAGAAATATGTAGAAAAATGAAAATAATGGGAAAATAGGGGAAGAGGGGAAAATCTATGTTAGGAAGAGAAGGAAAAGAAAAACATCAGCTTGCTACACTTTTTGGCGCAACAGAATAAGGTAATAAAATACAACCCTCCATGTTTTACTTTTACTTAATAATATATATAAGGGACGCGGTGGTTCAGTGGCTAAGACACTGAGTTTTTCAATCAGGAAGGCCGGCAGTTTGGCGGTTCGAGTCCCTAGCGCCGCGTCACGGAGTGAGCTCCCGTTCCTTGTCCCGACTTCTGCCAACCTAGCAGTTCAAAAGCATGTAAAAAAAAAATGCAAGTAGAAAAATAGGGGGACCCCTTTGGTGGGAAGGGAACAGCGTTCCTTGCGCCTTCGGTGTTTAGTCATGCCGGCCACATGACCACGGAGACGTCTTCGGACAGCGCTGGCTCTTCGGCTTTGCAATGGAGATGAGCACCGCCCCGCTAGAGCCAGAAATGACCAGCACATCTGTGCAAAGGGAACCTTTACCTTTTAATAATACATATTAGCCATTTTTATAACAACAAACCTATCTAAGCAGCAAAAACCAAAGTTTCCCTCCCCCTTCCAGGTCAAAGTCCAGAAGCGGCTTCCAAGTAGAAACCAAATGAACTGTCTTTTTTTTTCTTTCTTTAATCCAAGCAGTCATTTCAGCCATCTCTGCTAACATTAATGTATGTATGTATAGGCTCCAGTTTAAAATGTTGTCTTCCTATTTCTTTTTCCGCAGCTTACAGACACTCTGCACTTATATCCTTTCCTCCTCCTTCCTTTCCTTTTTCCTTCCTTTCTTCCTTCTTTCCTCTCATTCCCAACCCTTTCCTTCCTCCTTCCGTCCTTCCTTCCTCTCATTTTCCCTCTTCTTCCTTTCTCCCTTTCCTTCCTCTCATTCCCAACCTTTCTCCCTCTTTCCTTCCTTCCTTTCCTTCCTTCTCTTTCCTTCCTCTCATTGCCAACTCCTCCCTCCCTCCTTCCTTCCCCTTTTCCTTCCCTTCCCTTCCTCTCATTCCCAACTCTTTCCTCCCCTCTTTTCCTTTCCTTCTTTCCTTTCCTTCTCTTTCCTTCCTCTCATTGCCAACTCCCTCCCTCCCTCCTTCCCTTTTCCCTTCCCTTCCCTTCTTCTCATTCCCAACTCTTTCCTCCCCCTCTTTTCCTTTCCTTCTTTCCTTCCTTCTCTTTCCTTCCTCTCATTGCCAACTCCCTCCCTCCCTCCTTCCCTTTTCCTTCCCTTCCATTCTTCTCATTCCCAACTCTTTCCTCCCCCTCTTTTCCTTTCCTTCTTTCCTTTCCTTCTCTTCCTTCCTCTCATTCCCAACTCCCTCCCCCTTTTCCTTTCCTTCCTTTTCCTTCCCTTCCTTCTTCTTCTCATTCCCAACTCTTTCCTCCCCTCCCTTCCTTTCCTTCTTCCTTTTCCTTCTCTTCCCTTCTTCTCATTCCCAACTCCTCCTCCCCTCCTTTTCCTTTCCTTCTTTCCTTTCCTTCTCTTCCCTTCCTCTCATTCCCAACTCTTTCCTCCCCTCTTTTCCTTTCCTTCTTTCCTTTCCTTCTCTTTCCTTCCTCTCATTGCCAACTCCCTCCCTCTCTCCCTTTCTTCTTTCCTTTCCTTGCCATTTGTCTGTTATGGGAATCATGGTAGGACGTGAACTCTTGGCCGAGCCTGGGCGGGGGACGGTCTTGGGGGGGGGTCAGGTAGAAACCTCCCAAACCCTAAGAGCTGCAGGTGGTCCATTTTCCGGAAGGCTGTGCTGCTAACTCCAGTCTCTTTAATTATTTTGATTTCCATCTCTTGGTTTATTCAACGAGAAATGCCTGTCTAGCTTCTGGAACAGCCGGCCGTTGTGCATTTCCAAGAAAGAAATTGGTTGGGCTGTTCAGGCAGTGGATGTTAGTGTTCCCCCGAAGACTAGGCACTTCGGCTAGTCGGGGCCTGCCTGTGAGTCAGAATCTTCCCCCTGGCTCAAGGGGCCAGGTGGGAGATTGCTCAAGCTGAGAATTCCCCTGCAGCCTCTGCTGCCCGGATTTGTATCAAAGAGGAACTCTGAGCATGCCAAGAGTATCTGCCTGCCAAGTGGAAGGAACAGTTAAAAAGAAAGGCAGGTGTTATGGGGAAGGAAGGAAGGAAGGAAGGAAGGAAGGAAGGAAGGAAGGAAGGAAGGAAGGAAGGAAGGAAGGAAGGAAAGAAAAAAAAGAAAGAAAGAAAGAAAGAAAGA
>NC_142023.1:2927331-3042331 GCF_049901735.1 Notechis scutatus
CCTTCCTTCCTTATTAGCTGATGCCTTCCAGCAGAGCATAAACTGATACGGGGTTCTGACATCATCCGATTATTTTTGCAATACCTGTAACTTTTTCCCCAGGATTGTCCGATATCAAGCAGAATCTTTCGTTTCCTTCTGGGAGATTCTTGAGATTATATATATATTATATATATATATTTGACGGCACAATCTACAAGTGTTTGGGGTGGGTTTATTCAATGCAACACAACTATATATATATTTTCATTTTAGAGACCATGGCCGTTCTTGGCCACAGGTTCAGGTGGACCTCCAAAAGATGTTAGCATTAAAAAAAAGTTGTGGTCCCTCCCACCATAGGTAAAGCACAACCTCAGAAGCCACCTGTCCATGTTCAACTTGGGATGTAGACTTGATGGACGATGTGGATTATCCAAACTCATCCAGAGGGATCATGCCAATGGCGTTGAGATGATTTAAGATAGCTATTTCCTTAGTGTAGATTCGAAAAAAGGAAAAATAAAAACCTTTAGATTAAGTGGCCGTTGAGAAGAAGAAGAAAAATAGTAGCGTATGAATGCCATTTTGTCCAGCCGAATGTTGTTGCTGCGCTAATCTTTACCTCCTCCGTTCCCAAATAGAAATGTTATTATGTGGGAATCTGTGAGCATAGCAGGAATTTTATTCTCCTGCCCCGGAGAATGTTTTATAAATGTTCTGCATGCCTGGACAACAATCCTTTTTGAGAGTCAATAGAAAGTCACATATAATTTAGAGTTCTTAGCACATACAACAATAGGTCTGGGAAGGGACCTTGGAGGTCATTTAGTCCAGTGGTTGCCAACCGGTGGGCTAGGGACCACTGGTGGTCTACGAGAAAATTTTGGTGGTCCGCAGAGAAATGTTAGCCCCAAAGCAATTAATCCAGGCTGCGCAGGAACACAAGGATGCACCACCCATATGGCCTGCAGGAACACAAGGCTTGTGCCGCTTGCATTGCAAACAATACGAGGAGGGAGGGAGGGAGGAGAGGAGAGAGAGAGAGAGAGAGAGAGAGAGAGAGAGAGAGAGAGAGAGAGAGAGAGAACAGCCCCAGGTCTGGAGGTAGCTGATGAGGAAGAGGAGAAACAGCTGGGTTCAGTTCTTGATGCACAGATATGCAAAAGGCAGAGGAGAGGAGAGGAGCGGAAATCTATGGGCCGGTCCTTGGAACGGAATAGCCACCGCTGCTAGCAGAAGCGCCACCCTAGCTCTGGGGATCCAAGGCAGGGGACAGAGATGAATAGATGTGATAGACAACTATTCATCTTCTGGCCGGGGACTTGTTAGCTGGCGTTGAGAGAGAAACTTTTGGCCAGCACTCCTAATTAAGGAAATCTTTGAGTTAACTTGAGAGGGTTTGTTGTGTTTGGGGAGCTGGGTCAGAACAATATCCCCAGACGTAAAACAGTGCTGTGGGACGAAGAGTGATGGCCCAAGGGAAAAATCTCTCTGTGTGTCTGGTTGTTTTGGCATGCAATGCCCTATAGCGGCGGTCCCAATGGGGCAGAGATGGAACAATTTATATCCAGAATGTGAGGGGGTCTGTGGAAATTTTCTCAGTCCTCTTTCTGATCTGTGCAATATACAGATCCTCAGTGGAAGGCAGGCTGGTTGTGATTAAAACATATAAAGAAGTAAAACATATGAAGAACGGCTGCAGGATCTGGGTTTGGCCAGTCTAGAGGAAAGAAGGACTAGGGGGAAAATGAGAGCAGCCTTCCAGTACTTGAGGGGCTGCCATAAAGAGGAAGGGGTCCAATTATTCTCCAAAGGACCAGAAGGCAGGACAAGTAATAATGGATGGAAACTGATCAAGGAGAGAAGCAACCTGGAATTAAGGAGGAATTTCCTATCAGGGAAGACAATCAACCAGTGGAACTACTTGCCACCAGAAATGGTGGGTGCTTCATCACTGGAGGTTCTTAAGAAAAGACTAGACAATCATTTATCTGAAATGGTATAGGTTCTGCTGCTTGAACAGGGGGCTGGACTAGAAGACCTCCAAGGTCCCTTCCAGCTCCTATTCTACTCTACTCTACTCTATTCCATTCTATTCTCTATCTCTCTACTCTATTCATTCTATTCTTCATTCTACTCTACTCTATTCTATTCTATTCTACTCTACTCTACCCTACTCTAATCTAATTCCATTCCTTATTCTATTCCATTCCATTCCTTCCTTCCCTATTCTACTCTACTCTACTCTACTCTATTCTATTCTACTTATTCTACTCTACTCTACTCTACTCTACTCTATTCTAATTCCACTCCTTATTCTATTCCATTCCATTCCTTCCTTCCCTATTCTATCTTTCTCTACTCTATTCTTACTCTACTCTACTCTACTCTACTCTACACTCTACTCTACTCCCGGTTCTGTGGATGTGGCTTGGTGGGCCTGGCTTGGTGGGCGTTGTGTGGCTTGTTGGGCATGGCTTGTTGGGGAAGGTTACTGCAAAATCCCATTTTCTACCCACCCCACTAACCTGCTTTCCAGCTCTGTTCTCCTGTGCAGGGCAACCAAAAGAGACCCACCCCATCAACTGGGACTCGGGAGGTGGAGAATAGATGGGGGCGAGGCCAGTCAGGGGTGGTATTTGCCAGTTCTCTGAACTACTCACAATTTCCGCTACTGGTTCTCCAGAACTGGTCCGAACTGGCTGAGTACCACCTCTGGGACCATGGTGAAACCATGCCATTTGCCCAGGGCGGCGGGAGCGAGTTTTAAAAGGAAAAAGGGGAGGGGGAAAAACAAAATAAGTCCAAAGCAGCAAAATTATGAGCAGGCTAATAAGGATTTGCTACTAAGATGCATTTCTTCAATTATCGGAGAATGCTGAAGTCCAACCTTTGGGGTGTTCGTCTGTCCAGGCTGGGCCTTGCCATCCGTGTTAAGATGAATTGTTCTGCTGGCAACAACGACTTTTCCAGCCGCCTCTGTAGCTCTTCAAGTATCTAATAAGTTCCCTCAGGATTTGGGGCTGTAGTTCCTTTTCTTTCTTTTCCACGGAAAACAGATTCTTTCTTGCCGAGCAGCTCCTCTAATATTCTGAGCTACAACAGACCACAGAGACCGTTGTGTTGGTTAATGGAACTACATTTATAACTCAAAGGAAGCCTTGTTCCTTTGGCACCAGCCGTGGTGTAAACAACCCTCAGATGAAGTAGACGCCACCGTGAATTTGTTTTTTTTTCCACGAACCTTTTTGATGCCAAGCTGCCTTTTCCTTTCGCTCCTGGTCTTCAGATAGACAGCAGGAAAAACCGCCACACAATGCTGTTTTCATTTTCCACCACAGAATTTCAGAATCAGAATAGAGCTGGAAGGGACCTTGGAGGTCTTCTAGTCCACCCCCCTGCTCAAGCAGGAGACCCTATACCATCTCGGACAAATGGCTGTCCAGTCTCTTCTTTAAAACCTCCAATGATGAAGCACCCACAATTTCTGGTGGCAAGTTGTTCCACTGGTTAATTGTCCTCCCTGTTAGGAAGTTTCTCCTTAATTCTAGGTTGTTTCTCTCCTTTAGGGGTTTCCACTCCTTGTTTCTTGTCCTGCCTTCTGGTGTTTTGGAGAACAATTTGACCTCTCTCTTCTTTGTAGCAGCCCCTCAAATACTGAAATACTGCTATCATGTCACCCACAATTCTTCTATCCTATTCTGCCATTCTATTCTGTTCTGTCCTGTCCTGTCCTGTCCTGTCCTGTCCTATTCTAACATTTGAAGGCCTTTCAAGAGTGAGGTGATGGCCTCTCACTTTTACTCATCATGAACAAAAACTTGAAACCGAACGTGTAGAAAGAAGCCAACGTTTCTTCAAGCCATTGACGGGTTAAAAACGCACCGAAGTCTCTTTTGATGCTTAACCCAGGTTTTACTTTACAGGAGAAAGGATTTTCAAATGTCCGAGATGAGATTTGGCACATGACAAATGAGATTAGGGAATATTTTTGCTTCTAGACAAGGAGCTTATCCCCTTATTTTCATATTTCAAGGATAGGAGACGCTTCGCACAGTATCTGAATCTGGGTAAAGTCTCTGATTCATTATTTTTTCGGTTTTGGGCACTGTGCAAATGCTGAAACGGGGGCTCAAAATACATTTTGAAGGGTTCCTGTCAACTTAATCTTCCAGAGAAATTTATGGAGGCTGATTGGGGCCATCTCATGGACAGACATAGATAAGAGTTATATGAATAGAATATTGGATCGTAAATAGGGCAACATATAGGATCAGACACAATGGCAACGAAGCATCAAGTTTGCATTTTTAGGTATAGTTTGTTTGAAGGGAATAATAAAAAGAAGAGAGGAGAACAAGAAGAGAAGAGAAGATAGAATAAAATTAAGAATAGAATAAAATGAATGGAATATAGAAGGGAACAAGAATAGAATAGAATAAAATAGAAGACAGAATAGAATGGAATATAGAAGAGAAGAGAATAAAATAGAAGAGAATAGAGAATAGAATAGAATGGAATGGAATGGAATAAAATAGAAGAGAATAGAATGGAATATAGAAGAGAAGACAGAATAGAATAGAATTAAGAATAGAATATAATGGAATGGAATAGAGAAGATAATGGAATATAGAAGAGAATAGAATAAAATAGAGAATGGAATAGAATGGAATATAGAACAAGAATAGAATAAAATAGAAGAGAATAGAATGGAATATAGAAGAGAAGAGAAAATAGAAGAGAAGAAAATAAAATAAAAGAGAAGAGAGAAGAGAAGAGAGAATAGAATAGAAGAAAGTAGAAGAAAATAGAATGGAATGGAATAAAATAGAAGAGAATAGAATGGAATATAGAAGAGAGAATAGAATAGAGTAGAATAGAATAGAATGGAATGGACTATAGAAGGCAGGAGAACAAGAATAGAATAGAATAAAATAAAATAGAAGAGAATAGAGAGTAGAATAGAATAGAATAGAATAGAATACCAGAGTTGGAAGGGACCTTCTAGGTCATCTAGTCCAGCCCCCCTGCCCAAGCAGGAAGACCCTACTGTCAACTCATAAAACATTCCTATGCTGGTTTTAGTAGTTGCCATAAAAAGGGGGGGGGAAGGAAGGAAATCTGGAACAGCAGTTGAAATCAAAAGTACATTCCAACTCTTATCTTTAAAAGATTGTAGCTAAACTACCAGAGCTTTTGCCCGCAGATATATTTAATTGGAGAACGTGATTGATGACACCCAGCCTGTGAATGGGCTCAATTGGAGAATCTGGTTATGACACACCCAGGGCAGTCACAGGGGACTGTAAATAACGTATGCCAGAGTTGGCTTCATATAGGGCAGGGACAGTATGTCTCCTCCAATAAATCCTTGGAAGTTTTTTTGAAGTTTGGCTTGAGAATCATGCTTTGGTTAGGGCGATTGCTGGAATCCTGACACTTCTCCCAACCCGTCATGCTCAAAAAAATCCACTCCGTAGTCTTGGGAAAAGAAAAATTGAGATATTGATTTAGTAGTTGCCATAAAAAAAAGAAGCGGGGAGGAAAATATCTGGAAGAGCAGTGCAGCAGTTTGAAAGCGAAAGTACATTCCAACTCTTCTCTTTAAAAGATTGTAGCTAAACTACCAGAGTTTTTGCCCATGAATACGTTTAATTGGAGAACGTGATTGATGACACCTGGCCCGTGAAGGTGCTCAATTGGAGAATCTGATTTATGACACACCCAGGGGGAGGGAGGAAACATGGTCACCGGGGACTGTAAATGACGCCGGCCGAAGTTGGCTTCATACAGGGCAGGGCCAGTATGTCGCCTCTAATGAATCCTTTGCAGTTTTTTGAAGTTTGGCTCGAGAATCATGATTTAATAAGGGCAATTGCTGGAATCCTGACACCGACACCATTTCTGACCGATGGCAGTCCAGTCTCTTTTTGGAAGCCTGCAGAAAATTGACTGTTCGCACTGTCGGAAAATTTCTCATTTCCATGTAGAATCTCTGCTTGATTAACAGATTAACAGAGTTGGAAGGGACCTGGTAGGTCATCTAGTCCAACCCCCCCCCAAGCAGGAGACCCTACGCCCTTTCTGACAGATGGCAGTCCATTCTCTTCTTGAAAGCTTCCAGGGATGAAGCTCCCACAACTTCCAAGGGCAACTTCTGTTCCATGGGTTGATTGTTCTCACTGTCAGAAAATTTCTCCTCATTTTCAGGTTGAATCTCCCCTTGGTCAGTGCCCATCCATTCTTACTTGCCTGGCTTTCTCGTGGCCATTGGATCAGAATACAGACTCTTTGACAACCGGCTCCCATTTAACAACGGTCACAGTGCCCTGGGATCAGTTAATTTAAAAAGCCCCGTTGTTTTGGTTCCAGCACCCGGAAATCTTTATTAATGGGGAAAAAAGGGCGTGGCCTACAGATGGGAGGAAAACCTTGCTTTTTTTTTTTAAAGCAGTGGCTTTTTGCCGATGCAAATTCGCGCCACATCTAGTTAAATTATAACTTGCCTTCCGGCTGTGCTGACCTTGGGAAGTTGAGAAGAACTTGAGCAAATGATAAAAGGATCCATTCAAAGCCGATTTTAACAGTGAAAGGGTGACTCATCGCAGCTAGACCAACAGCGAGAAGCAGAAAAAACCCCAGCAGATCCCAGCAGATAATGCGAATTTATAAATAGAGCGGACGCCACAAAAGTTAGCTCATGACATCCTTCTAGACTTCCTGGTTGACCAGAGAAGAAATCTGGGGGTTTGAAGGGGAGGGCAGCAGATTTCAGAAGGGGTGGGGGGAATTAAAAGAAAAGGCACATAAAATATCTTGGATCCAGATTCCACCCCGTGTCCATGAAAATCTCCTTGCTCGCATCTTTTTAAGAGAATCCACTGAACTGATTTTTCTGGACTAGGTAAGCATGCAAATTAGCGATGCCATTGGAGGTGTGTGTGTGTGCGCCTTAATATAGCAGTAAATGTGAGAGGGATCTTGGAGACTTGATGGACAACAATCTACCAGCCTATAAAGCCTTAGTAAGGCCCCACCTAGAGTCCTGCATCCAGTTTTGGTCACCACATTACAAAAAAGAGGTTGAGACTCTAGAAAAAGTGCAGAGAAGAGCAACCAGGATGATGAGTCGACTGGATAATAAAACATATGAAGAACAGATTCAGGAACTGGGCATGGCTGGTCTAGTGAAGAGAAGGACCAGGGGAGACAGGAGAGCAGCCTTCCAATATTTGAGGGGCTGCCCCAGAGAGGAGGAAGGGGTCAAGCTATTTTCCAAAACACCCGAAGGCCAGACAAGGAACAATGGTTGGAAGCTGAACAAGGAGAGATTCAACCTGGAAATAAGGAGAAGTTTTCTGACCATGAGAACAATCAACCTACAGAGCAGAAGTTGCCTTCAGAAGTTGTGGGAGCTTCATCATTGGAGGCTTTCAAGAAGAGTCTGGACTGCCATCTGTCAGAAATGGTGCTTGGGTGGGGGGTTGGACTAGATGACCTACAAGGTCCCTTCCAACTCTGTTCATCTGTTCATCTGTTATCTGGATCTTCTAGGCCAGGGAAAGAATCCCCTCCCCTCCACAAAAATATATATATGCTGATTTAAATATTTCTGCTCCTGTGGATTGCAAGTTTTGGCCCCTGAAAACGAGGCTGGGGGAGATTTACAGCACGCCCACTGCCTGGCTTTACCGAAGTGGGGTTTTATTGTGTGAACGAAGCCCAACATCTCACTGTCTTTCAGTTGAAAGATTAATCTTGCCGGCTAAAGGCAGGAACGTAAACAGGAGCCGAGTGGCAGGTCTGTTTCAGAGCGAACGGGAAGCTTGCCACGAATGTTCAAACCATAGGGGAGTGGCGTTGGTTTTGTGTGGTTGTTAGGAACCGCATCACGTTGGGTTGGCTTGCATTGTGGGGGGAGGGGGGCGGAATTCCAGGAAGAATTCACACCTTCCTGAAGCAACACCGGTTGTGGCGAAGAGACCGGAGGAAGTGAGTGGGGGCTTTGAGGTCATCTGCATTACCTCATTTCCGAGTAGAATTGGGAGTTGAGTCAATACCGTGTTTCTCATATAAGGCCAGGTCTTTTTTTTTTTTTTTTTTTGAGCCTCGAAAAAACGGTTAGGCCGTCTTTTCGGGGGTGACGTAATTCCCCCCCCCCCTTGCATCCTTGGGCAGGCGGGCGGTGACGGCTTGGATGTTGACCTCGGTGTTGGTGGGGCACTTCGTATCGGGAGACCTTCCACCACCGTTGCTTTCCCTTCTCCCGTGCTGCCGCGGCATTTGGAGCAACGGTGTGGCGTTTGGCGCAGCCACGCGGGGCCGTCCAGGGCTCCTCCCTGCAACCGGAGCCCGGTGGAGACACTCAGCTTCAGGCGCTCCTGTCGCCGCCTTCCCGGGCATCGTTCGAAGGCAAAGCCCATTCTTTTAAAAACGACACCCTACTACCGGTACGACAAAGCCTCCCCTGCCCGTGAGGGCAGCCCAACCCCACATGGGGAGGTGAATCTCCCGGGGCCGCAGCGCAGGATCAGCCCACCCTGGGAGAAGCGACCAGCCGCCATCCCTGCCTGGCGCCGGGCAGAGCATGAAGAGCTTCTCCTGGGGCGCCCAACGCAGCTGACAGGCGGGCCCTCCTGCCCGGCAGTGGAGCTCTGGCGAAAGCAGCGAGCGCCTCCCTGTCGGGCCCTCTGCTCATCCCGCCAGGGCCGCGCCAGAGCCGTGCGGGCTTGCCAGAGCTGGGAAAGCGAGCCGTGGGTGTACACCCGCCTGCCAAGCGAAAGAGCCGGGCCGACCCAAACTTGGCTTCCTTCCCAAGTCCCTCCAGCCCGACCCCGAAGGGGCCACTGGGAGAGGCCGCCCGAGGCAGTGGTAGCGCCCACCCATCCATGGACAGGGAGGCAAGGCGACGACCTGCGCCATGTCCTCCTCCGAGCTGAGCCCCGCCGAGTGAGCGCCTCTGCCCGATGCCCGTGCCACTGCAGCGTTTGGAGCTGCCGGCGCGTTTGGAGATGCATGGGGACGGGCTGGGTGAGGGTTGGAAAGGCCGGGCGGCTTCGGGCTCTCTCCGCCAGACCCGCTGGCCAGGGAAGCAGTGCCTGAAGCCGAGTGTCTCCGCCAGGCTCCGGTTGCAGGGAGGAGCCCTGGTTGGCTGCGCGTGGCTGTGCCAAACGCCGCGGCGTTGCTCTAAACGCCGCGGCAGCACGGGGAGAAGGGAAAGCAACGGTGGCAGAAGGTCTCCCGATACGACGTGCCCCACCAATGCCGAGGTCAACGCAGGCAGCACCATATCCGGGTGTGCAACACAAGTACTTCCTAACGGCAAGCCCCCCCGCCATTCCCCCCCCCCATTTCTCATGTTTTAATATAGGCCTTAATTTGGGGGAAGGGGCTTAATTTCATTTCATGCCTATAAAACATGCTGGGACTTCCTATTGGGGGAGGCCGTATTGTTGGAGAAACAGGGTAAGTTTAAGGGTTTTTAAAAATTATTATTATCAATTCATATCAAAACTCTCTCCGTGTCAGATCCGCGTATCTGCTATTCTTCAATGGAAGGAAGGGGTGAGGCGGTGGATACAAGCAATCCTTTTTTATGTAACCTGACTATAACAGATTTGTAACAGATAATCAGGGACCTTGTAGGTCATCTAGCCCAACCCCCTGCCCAAACAGGAGACCCTACATCATTTCTGACAGGTGGGAGTCCAATCTCTTCTTGAAAGTCTCAAGTGATGGCGCTTCCACAACTTCTGAAGGCAATTGTTCTCCCTGTTGGGAAATTCCTCCTTATTTCCAGGTTAAATCTCTCCTTGTTCAATTTCCATCCATTATTCCTTGTCTGGTCTTCGGGTGCTTTGGAAAATAGCTTGACACCCCCACCCTCTCTGTGGCAGCCCCTCAAATATTGGAGAACTGCTATTCCAATATCCTAATTCTTGTACTGAATCTAGATTTACAATTGTGGGCTGGAGCCTGCCAGACGCCTGGAAACTTGCCACCTCTTGGAGAGAGAGAGAAAGAGAAGAGGCCATAAAAATTCCAGCTCTGAAAGAAACTTCCTGGGAATCTTTTCTCAACTACTATTCCCAGGGGGGGAAAAAGGGGGGGAGAATTAACATGTTGCTTTTTTGTATTGACGAAATCCACATCGGACTAAGGGGAGGGGTTCTAACTCCCTTTATCTAAGCTGCATGCCTGGAAGGATATCAGATCCTGCTTGGAATGTGGACTGACTGTCTTCCTTTTCAATAAAGAAACCCTAAAGAACCCTAACCCTAACATACTGTAAGTTCTTTTATACATTGCAAACCTATGGCAAGCATGCCACAGGTGGCACACAGAACTGCGGGCACACGAACCCCAGCCAAACTTACCTGCACTGCGCACGTGCGCGCCTCCCAGGTGATTTTCAGCCTGTTTGAGGCCGTTTTCGCCCTCCTGGAGGCTCGAGGAAGCCTCTGCAGCCTCGGGAGGCTGAAAACGGGCCTTTTGGAAATACCAGAAGTGACGAAACGGGCCCGTTTTTCGGCCTCCCGAGGCTGCAGAGGCTTCCCTCGAGCCTCCAGGAGGCGAAAATGGCCTCAAATAGGCGGAAAATCACCTGGGAGGCGCGCACATGTGCGGTGCAGGTAAGAGAGGGGCAGGGGTGTTGTGCACGCATGCGCACGGGGGGCAGGCACATTGTAATGTGGGTGCTGCCACGCGCATGCTTTTGGCACGCCACAACGAAAAGGTTCGCCGTCACTGTTCTAAGAGCTTTTCAAGGCTCAGGAATAGCTTTACGTGTTCTCCCAATGCGGGACACGCCAGTGACCTTGATTGCTTTTCTTTGGAAAACGCTCACTATCTTCAAGGGATGCCTTATCTTTAATGTTCTTCCTGTTAAATGGCTCTGTTTGTAGATGTTTCTGAGTCACCTGGGATTGCCTTCTGAGAAAACCCCGCAGAGGACTTCAGACTACGAGAGCGTTTACAGTAAATAGGTTCCCATTGTTTGAAAAGGGCCGTCAAATGCTTCATTATTCAGTTCAGGGTGATTTGGCATTTTCTGCATAACAACCGCCTGCTTCCAGAGTCCAGGTTAGGGCAAGGAAGAGCTGCTTGTTCGGTCTTTACTCTTTGCTCGCAGTTTACAAGAGGAAGGGAGAAAGTAGTCAAATGTAAGCTTGTTATCAGATTCCCACAACGGATGAACGGCTGCAAAGGTTGACGGAGGTAGCCGAGATGGCTAAATTGGCAACTTTGATTAAAGGAGGGGGTGGGGGAGGGAAACCACAATTACTTTTAGTTTCTACTTGGAAACCACTTCTGGACTTTGTGCTTGAGGTGGGGGAAAAATATGAAACTTTGATGTTGGGTTTTGCCGATCGGATAGGTCTGTTTGTTACAGGAAATGGCTAGTTTATATTACTATGGAAAAGTGAAAAGTTAAGGTTTGATGCTGTTGTTTTATTCTACTGCACCAAAAGGAGTCAGGAGTCAATAAAACGAGGCTCGCTATTGAAGCTGCCCCTTTGGCTGTCACTCCAGAAAGTTTTTTTTTTTTTAAAAAAATACAAATGGTGGCAAAGCCAGACCGGTTGACATATGGTAAAATTTTATCTCTCAACTCTGGTGAGCCAATACTAAAGCCAAGGGAAGAACTCGAATCAGAAAGTTACGTTTGCCCTTGGTTTACTTTAACAACTGAAGGAAAGATTTAAACCGGATTTTAAAAAATGCTAGGGATTTGACTTTGTTAAAAAAAAAAAAAATGAATGGGAAATTTCATTATGTGGCAACAATGAACATATTATCACCGAGATCTGTAAAATGTCGATGAAATTGAATTTGGAAAACGAATGTGTAAAAAAACATGGTATGATTCAGCGGGCAAGGAATTTTGGATGCAATGTCATGCTTGAACAGTGGGAAAATATGTGGATGAAGGGTTTAAAATTAACATTAAATTATAAACCAAAAGAAAATTTCGGTAAGATGACGTATCATTGGTATTTAACACAAGTTAACTATTGTGCAACTATTTACAAAGTCTGCTCTACTATTACTATGAATCTTCTCATACCTCCTTTATCACCCATCCCCTCCCACTTGTAACTGTATGGCTGTAACTTTGTCACTTGTATCCTTACGATTTATATTGACTGTTTCCTAGTATGATTTGATTGCTTATTGTACCCCGTGACTATCATTAAGTGTTGTACCTGATGATTCTTGACTCTTGGAGAATGTACCTTTTCTTTTATGTACCCTGAGAGCATTTGCATCAAGACAAATTCCTTGGGTGTCCAACCACACTTGGCCAATAAAGAATTCTATTCTATTCAAGCTATCTAAAATGTATAAAACCTCCTTCACTTCTCTTCCCCCGCTTTCCTCCCACTGCTTTTCTATTTACTTTTGCACATTGCACTTTACAATATTTTATATTTATAACAGTGTTAAACCGAAAAAGTAAAAAGTTGAGGTTTGATGCTATTATCTTATTCTACTGCATCAGTCAACACCTTTTCTTTCTTTTTTCCTTTTGCCCTACCCTTTTCCCTTCCTTCCTTTCCCATATTTTCTTTTGTATTTTATATTATATAATAATAATAATAATAATAATAATAATAATAATAATAATAATAATAACAACAACAACAACAACAACAACAACAACAACAACAACAACAACAACAACAACAACAACAACAACAACAACAACAACAACAACAACAACAACACAGCAAGTAATTGGGCTCTACCAGGAGGAAGTGTGTATATTACTATCGCTTTTGTTGCCGGAATTCTTCAGCATGACGGATGAGATTTAAAGGTTGAGCCACTGAAATTGTCACAAGAATACTAACCGACAAGTGAAATTGTCTTTACAAGATCTCGTGGCATAAGTGCTGCAAGATAACAGACCATAAAAGTCACTTGGGAATAAGTGGCCCAGGGTGTTTAGTGATCCCCATCCAGACCAGAGGTGGGTGTTCAGCAGGTTCTGACCGGTTCTGCAGAACCGGTAGCGGAAATTGTGAGCACCTTGGAGAACCGGCCAATCCCACCTCTGAGTGGCCCCGCCAACCCCATCTCTTCTCTGCCTCCCATTGAGTCCCAGCTGATCGGCTGGGTCTCCTTTGGTTGCCCTGCCCAGGAGAACGGAGCTGGAAAGCAGGTTAGTGGGGTGGGGAGGGAAGGGGGAGTTTGTAATAAGGTTCCTCCAGGAGTGGGGAGGGAAGGGGGATTTTTCAGTAATCTTCCCCTGCCATGCCCACCAAGCCACGCCCGCCAAGTCACATCCACCAAGCAGTACCAATAGTAAAAAAATTGAATCCCACCACTGATCCGGACACCAGTCGGAGGACATGGTTTTGAAAATATTGGGAGTCTTGCAAAGCATCTTGACAGATGATGGTTTATGGGCAAAATGAGAAAACGTGGTTCAATAGCAGCAGGTCAAGAAAAGGTTTACGGTTTTGATGCCTCTGGTTGGTCATGGTTTTCTTTTAAAGTGAGCTCTTAAAAGTTCCCCTCCAGATCATATCTGGAAGATGTATTGAAAGTGGAAAAGCTTAATTAATAAATGCACAGGCCAATACTTGTGTCACCCCAAAGTATTTTGACTTCAGGAAAAATGGATTTCCATGTAGTTGACAAGAGGTGGAGGAAATGCCAGAACCAGGTTTCAATTCTTGTTTCGGCTGTGTTTTTTTCTGGAACTTGGTTAAATTGAACCTTTTTCCCCTCCTCCCTTCTCTCTTTCTCTCTTTCCTCCTGACAAGGTGTTGTTGTTTTTTTCCATCTTTGAAACTGCCTGACCTAAAATCAAAATGGTCCCAAGAGCAGCCAAAGACATTTGGTTTGTGTGTCAGGTTTTTCATTTCTCTCTGCAAAGATTTATTGGTGTTGTTTTTTTTTTCCTTGGTTGACACCGTAGGTGGGATAGCTATAATACGGTGTTTGCGAGCTCCTTTGCAGATCTACCTGCAGAAATGCTTCCTTAGTCCTTGGTTGTCATGCTCTTAAGTGGGAAATTATTTATTTTCTGTTTCGCTACTTGCCTGATTCTCCTTACCTTGTGCTATCCCAACCTTAAGTTGACTTAAGTTCTGCGAGGTTCTTGGGTGGATGGTTGCTACCAACCCCAAGCAAATGAAAAGGAACAGCACTGAGAGAAGAAAGGAACCAATGGTCCAAGTACTGACTTTATAAGGAACATTTTTGGATATTTAGATGGTCATCAGAGCTTTGGGTAGAAAAGAGAAGGAGCTAAGGTTGAATTGTTGGGTCCATGGTATTCTCCACACTTGGTTGTTTGCAGACTTTCTGGCCAACATTACTCATTTTCCTGCAGATATTTTTTGGGTGGTTGTCTTTAGATGTTGTCCAGCAGCTGGTTCGTTACCAGCTAGGTCAGGGGTCGCCAACCTTTTGGACCTCAGGGAGCACCAAACTCATAATTTTAAATCCCAGGAACCAGAGGCTCTGGGAAACACCCCCCAAAAAAAAAATCTGCAGGAAAATTCCCCACCTCGTTTTCCTACCGATCGATCGTTCTTTATTTGGGATTGCAGGATACCGTCTCCAGCCCTGTTCTCAGGGGGAGAGAGCATGAGAGAGACTTTTGGCTTCATGCAAGGAAAACAGCAGAAGCAGCAGAAGTCTTTCTTTCTCTCCCCCAAACTCCACCAGAAATGAGTCTTTGCTGGCGCAGCCTCTTGGAGCAGGAGGCCTTGCAGGGTCCCAAAGACTCATTTCTGGCGGAGTTTGAGGGAGAGAAAGGAAGACTTTTGGTGCTTTCCTTGCATGCAGCCAAAAGCAGAAGAAGAAAGAAGCAGCCCGGTGGCCAGGCCAGGCGCATGGGGCAAGTTCCCCCCTCTGCCCTTTCCCCCCTCCCCTCACTACCTCATGTTGTTCGCAATGCAAGCGACACAAGCCTTGTGTTCCCACGCAGCCTGGATTAATTGCTTTGGGGGGACATTTCTCTGCGGACCACCAAAATTTTCTTGTGGACCACCAGTGGTCCCTGGCCCCTTGGTTGACGACTTCCTCCCTGCATTGATTGTATGACCTAGGCTGGTCATGAACCATCTGCAGGAAAGTTCTGAGAACAACAAGGACTCAACACCAGAGCTTTGCCAAGGAAAGGTCTGGAAGGAAGGGATACCTTTGATATGCCCTCTTTCAGCTCCCTTGCACCCAACCTTGTGAGTCTCTTTTCTTTGACATCCTGATGTTCTTGTTTCAGTACAGCTGAAAGACACGGCTTGGCATGTTACAATGGAAGGACAACACAACCATCCACACCACCTGGGAGACCAGAATCTGCTTTGCAAAGTGGCGAGCCCAGAATATCAGCATGACACGCAAGTAAGCAGCCATTTTGAATTCTCCTTTGGGTTTGAAGGCCACCCAGTGAGTGGGATTCAGTCGGTGTAACAACCAGTTCCGAACTGGTAGAATCCCAACCCCGAGGCCACCCACATCAGCAACTGAAACAAAAAAAGATCCCCAGAATTAGGATTTATATTCATTCTATCTGTTTCTCTTTCTCTTTCTCTTTCTCTCTCTCTTTTTCTCTTTCTCTTTCTCTTTTTCTCTTTTTCTCTTTCTCTTTCTCTTTCTCTTTCTCTTTCTCTTTCTCTTTCTCTCTCTCTCTCTCTCTCTCTCTCACACACACACACACACACACACACACTCCCAAGGGAAGAATGGTCAGTTTCCTAAATTATCTCTGGAGATTCTCAGTCATCCAGGCCATGGTTGTCCCAAAGGTGCTTTCCAAAAAGGGAAGTGGACTTCCTTGGTTTCCCCCCCCCCCTTGAAAACGCTTCACTTCTCATCTTAAGAAGCTTCTTCAGTTCTTCAATGAAGAACTTCTTGGATGGACTCCTTGAACCGAAGAAGCTTCTTGGATGAGAAGTGAAACGTTTTCAAGGGGGGAAAAAAGCCCCCTGAAATACAAGACTTCGATTGTATTTGAACAAGAGTTCCTCCATCATGTATCACATCAACGCTGTCTTAGCACCTTATATGGAGGAGGCCCAACCCTGCTGTGACGTTTTCTTAGAAAAAGTTGGGCTTATTGTTCTCCACCTGCTTTCCTTCTCATTCTTGGCCAAGCTCTGTTGAGTAGCCCCCATGTTTTCTTCATTTCTGTAAGGTCAGGCCTTCTCCTCTGTGATTCATTTGCAGCTCTTCGATCACTGGATATCATAACACATGCAATTGTGCCTTTTTACCCTGTTTTCCCCAAAAATACGACCTACCCTGAAAGTAAGTCCTAGCTTGATTTTACACGTGCGCCCAACATAAGCCCTAATTAAGATCCCGCCCATTCCAGAGTGGACAGGTAAAAATTAAGCTAGGATGGAGATGGTGGTGGGGTGCAGCTGTCCTACTACTTACCTTTGGACAGTTGTAGCCAGTCCTCGCCCACCCCGACACCTGCCTTGCCGGCCCATTTCTTCTGTAGTCACCAAGGCTTTCCTGAAGGCCTCTGTAGCTGATAACACTCCGGATCGATCCAAAGGTTCTTGAAGGCCTCTTGACAGCGAAAAGGAGGCCGGGGGTGACGCATGCAAGTGAGGTCAGTCGGGGGATTTCATAAGACCTGGAGCCTTTTTTGACGGCAAAAAAAAAATATAAGACAGGGTCTTATTTTCGGGGAAACAGGGTAGGCTGAAAAGAACACCACTGTTTTTTCTCGATTGATGGGCGACATACCATCCAGTTGTTGTCCGTAGCTGAATTATTCATTGAGCCCGAAGAAGCATTCAGCCCGTTGGTGCGGAGAGATTGTGCAAGGACCAGAGTGTGTGGCTGAGCTACTTGAGCCCAACTATGGAATTTGCACCAACAATCAGTCGCCTATAAATGCGGGTTTTTCTGCGCACAGCCCCTTCTCTCATGCAGCAATTTGTCTTATTAAGTCATTTAATAGTAATTGATCTCCTTGAATTAGCCAAGTTACGTTTTGAGCAATTAGGGTTAATTACAGTCTCATTTGGCAGAATGGGAACCCATGTAATTATTCCACGAACAAGATTAGGATGTGTTCTTACACAACAGACACACATACACACACATAGCATTGAAGAGGGCATGCTGTTATTTGTAATAACATGATTAAGGGTAATTATCGGTAGATAATTCTGGGTTCTTGTTGACTTGACTCTTATTGTCAACAACCCTGGCTATTTTTTAAAAAAAAAATATTATTATTATTTTTTGAATGAAATTTTGGCTGCTCTCCCCTTGGATTAAATCTGTAATTCTTGGAGTTGTGAAAGCAAGGCCGTGAAGATAATTGAAATTTTGGAACGGGTTTCTTTAGGAACTCTTGCAAGGTAGCGAGCAACTCTTTAAGAAGGAGGGGGGAGAAAATGTGTTAATCGAGGAAAGAATACGGTGCATTTGAGATTGGATGGAGACGGGATGCTTAAACACAACTTTAATAGCCACAAAAGTTGGTTCCACTTAGGCTTGGAAAAATTTGCTGGGTGTCACCAAGTTTGTTTTGTATTTTTAGTCATGTTTTTGGACATGTCCACAAATTTCAAAGGCGGATTAATAACTGCACCTACCCCCTTTCCTGTTTATATACAATTTTTCAGCCAGCCTATTCTTTTGTGACAAACGACTTTCTAATTAGAGAAAACGAGGACATAATTATATATGGGGCTGGCATGTAATTGCTGCCAGTGTCGTTTCTTACCAGCCCTGCAATGCTGTAGGATCGTCGAAATTTTATCGGCTGCAAGTAACTCAAATGAGGAACTTCTAATCTGCGTTTTATTGTTTTGCTGCAAAAAAAAAAAAAATTAGGTTTGTTTCTTTTAGCATATTTTTTTTTAGGGCTTGCAATTAATCTACCAAATTGATTTTGGTTAATGTTGGCTTGAGTTAGATTTATACCCACTAAGGCAATAAAACTGACTTCTGAAGGATTCCTTGTTCCCCGGAGATATGTTCAGATAAACTTTCAATGTAAACATCTTAAGCTTAAAAAACAAAAAACACTTAAATTTTGCACTGTATATTTCACTCCTGAGAATGCTGTAATTTTAAACGAGAGGCTGGTATGGAGGCATTTATAGCAGTCAATCCTTCTGTTTCTATTTTTTAAAATTTGTCCCCATCTGTTGATTGTTTTGGTGCCTCCAGAAATCATGGGCGATCCATCACTGGAGGTTTTTAAGAAGAGACTGGACCATCAGTTGTCTGAGATGGTGTAGGTTCTCCTGCTTGAGCAGGGGGCTGGACTAGAAGACCTCCAAGGTCCCTTCCAGCTTCTATTCTATTCTATAACCTTCACAAAAGCGTTGGTTGCACATAAAGTCTGTTTTTTTCCCTGCTTTACAATATTCGTGGCTGGGTTCCCACGCTACACAATTTTGTCCATATACAGGTAGTCCTCAAGTTATGACCACAGTTGAGCCCAAAACTTAAGCTGCTAAGTGAAATGTTGGCTAAGTGAGTTTCCTCCCATCGTACGACTTTCCTGACCCTCGTTGTTAAGTGAATCATTCCACTGGTTAAGATGGTAGACCCTGGGACACAGCAATGGATTCATAAGTATGAAATTCAGTTGTCAAGCCTCTGAATTTTGATCATGTGACCGTAGAGATGCTCCAACAGTCATAAATGTGAAACACAACTTTTTCCTCAGTGTCGTCGTAACTTTGAACGGTTGCTAAATGAACCATTGCAAGTCAAAGTCAGATAATGTTCAAGTAATCATGGTTAAACAGACTTAGTTTAATATGGGGTATGAACCTATGAGATGTCTGCTGGGGTGTATTTTGCTGTTCGTTGTGGAATATTTGGCTTGAAAGAAGGTTTAAAGGACAATGTATTTGTTCTTGGTGGGCCTCCCCCCACCCCTGAGGCATCCATGCTCCACTTAATGACCCGTGCAGTCGCTTAATGACTGCACTGAGGTGAGCAGAGGTGGAGATTGTTAAACAAGGTGATCCCGTGGACACCTTGCTTAAGAATCATCATGACTTGCAGTTGTAACGAGGAGGCTCGGTGACGGTCATAACTGGAGAACTATCTTTGCTCTCAGTCACTGCAGAGGGTGAATAATAAAGTTTGCTTTGCTTTGAGTCTGCCAAAGTATGCTTATCCAGGGCAAATCATGGCCTCCATCCTAACCACCATGTCTACTCAGGCAAGTGCCTACACCAGGGGTGTCCGACCTTGGCAAGTCTAGGACTTACGGACTTCATGATGGCTGGGGAATTGTGGGAGTTGAAGTCCACAAGTCCTAAAGTTGCCAAGGGTAGACACCAGAGGCGGTATTCAGCCAGTTCTGACCGGTTCTGGAGAACCGATAGTGGAAATGTTGAGTAGTTCGGAATCCCGCCTCTGACTGGCCCCGCCAACCTCATCTCTTCTCCGCCTCCCATTGAGTCCCAGATGATCGGCTGGGTCTCCTTGGGTTGCCCTGCCCAGGAGAACGGAGCTGGAAAGCAGGTTAAGTGGGGTGGGGAGGAAATGCGGATTTTGCAGTATTCTTCCCCTGCCACGCCCACCAAGCCACGGCCACAGAACCGGTAGTAAAAAAAAATTGAATCCCACCACTGATAGACCGCCCTTTCCTCACCGCCCACTAATTCTTTCTAATAATAGAAGGATGTGGAGAGATAGTTTAGCTTGTCAAAAGTGCCTTTGATTGCCTACCCTTTTTAATGTACTTACTCTCCCACTTAAGAAATTCACTATGTAAACCCACATTAGCAGCAGCTATTCAAAAGCAGCCAGAACATGGATTATTCCTCATCTCCAGGGGGGGCGTTTTTTGCAAGTTTTGACCTGACCCTGATTTGTTCCTTTGTTTGGGGCTGCGATGTGAGTTCCAGTTCTGTGGCTGCGTGGGTTTAATTAAGGCTTTTCGTCCTCCAGAGCTCTCAATCATCACCCAATCTGAATGGGTCTCAACAAGCCAACTTCTTTTTTCTTAAGCCATATTTTAAGGCATTAGAACCACAGTGCAGGAAATAACGTGCTTCCCCCACCACGGTTGGTTTCTCAGACGGAGAAGTTCCTTCGGATAACCTGTTGCTCCCTTTCCAAGGTTGACTTGCATCGGAATATTGACGTTGCGCGTGAGGTGCTCCAGATCTTCATGGTCCATCCTCTACCGTCTGCTCTATCAGATGGGCAAGCGGATGACTCCATGAGTTTGAAGAAGCCGCCTGTTGTGGCCCACCGGCGGCCGACGGAGCTTATAGCAGAGTCGGACAGTAGCTAGGAGGTTGGGGAGGAACCTGGGCTAGGCTTGGAGGCTGAGGAGGGCTTGGGTGAGGGCTCTGCATCGGAGGCAGAGATGGAGCCAGGGCAGGCTGGCAGTTAGCAGCTGCCTTTGGGCTCAGACAGCAGTGAGTGCGGGGGAGCTTCTGGAACTGGTTCCCAGCCTGCGCATGTGCAGATCTAGCAGAAGACAAGAACAATTGAGAAACCAGGGTCGATTCAGGAGTAAGGCCACACCTCGGAGATAATTGGCCCCTCCCATAGGACATAAAAGAGGAGCAAACGGGACGTGAGCCTTTGCAGGAAGCAATTAGTTCTTCTGGTCAGTTCAAGCTTTGAAAAGTTCTGTTTGACTCTGTGTCAAGCTTGGCCTTGCCCTGCATCTGGCAATTCGTTCTCTGGCAGCATTCCAAGGGTGATAATATGGTGGGTGTTTATAAACATTGCCCTGAAGGACTGTTTGGGAAGCCTTGTAAGCTGTGAATGAATGTAATTCACAGCCGTGGAAATAAAAGAGGTTTTGCTGGGACTAAGATTGTGTTTTATGCTTTCTCAGACAGCCTAAGTCAGAACACCATCTCTGCATTCTGCGATGACCCACTGGGACCCAGGAAACATGAGCTTTTTTTTTCCGGACCATCGTGGCCGAATTTCATCAACTTTGGAGATATGTGGACTTCAGCTTCCAGAATTCATCCAACCAGCATGGGAACTCTAGGAGTTGAAAGGCACACATCTTCAAATTGTTGAGGTTGAGAAACAAGTGTTCCTGCATTTTCCCCCGTTGAGGAACACCATTCTGGACCTTTTCATATTAGCTTAATGGTTTTCTGTTTTTGTTTCCTCAAATAAAACCTACCCTGAAAGTAAGCCCTGGTTGATTTTTACCCACCCAGAGTGGACGGGTAAAAATTAAGGTAGGGTTGGGATGGGTGTGTGTAGCTGCTCTCCTACTTACCTTTGGACAGGTGTAGCCAGGCCTCGCACACCCCGACACCTGCCTTGCCGGCCCATTTCTTCTGCAGCCAACAAGGCTGGCAAGGCTTTCCTGAAGGCCTCTGTAGCTGATGACAAAGTTCTGGATCGATCCAGAGCTCTGTTATCGGCTGCAGAGGCTTTCAAGAAAGACTTGCCGGCCACAGAAGAAGAAGTTGCTGAAGGCCTCTGACAGCCAAAAGGAGGCTGGGGGCAATGCGCATAAGTGAGGTGAGTCAGTGGATGGCATCCCCCCGAAAATAAGACCTGGTGCCCTTTTTGGTGGCAAAAAATAAATAAATAAGACAGGGTCTTATTTTCAGGGTGGTGGAACTTCAGATATTCTTCTCCATGCCTATAAATACATCGTGGAGAGGGCTTTCTGTGGAAGATTGCTTCCATAAATTCCCAAGTAGCACAACTGGAGATAGAAAAAGCCATAGCCCAGAATATTTCCTTCTGCATTACAAACCTCATATGTTGTGTCAGAGAAATGTTTCTTTCTGTCCTAAGAAAGAAGCACTAAGTTACAGAAAGTGAACCCACAATGTTTGTAGTTGTTTAAGACTTCATCTGAAGATTGGTGCAGGGAAACCCTGGTGAAAGTCAAGAGCGAGAGATAATATTTGGCGCAGAGCGAGAGGTGATATTTTTCAGGGGGGGTGTTAGAAAAAGGAAAACCCAAATGGAGAAGCCAATGTCAAGTTGACCTCAAGCAATGCCGCCTTGGCGTGTCCCGCGTATAAAATGTGCACAAATTTCATCCCGTTCATTGCTGTCTTCCCTCTTTCAAACAGAGACACCTCTATCGCTGCACTTTAGCAGATTTTCAGATTGAGAAGAAAATTGGGCGAGGACAATTCAGTGAGGTCTACAGAGCGACTTGTCTTCTGGACAGAAAACCGGTGGCATTAAAAAAAGTACAGGTAAGAACGTCCCATGGAGATAAACAAGTAATCCAGATCATGGTTGTCCCAAGGCTGCTTTTTTTTTCTTTTCAAAAAAGGCACCTGGACTTTGTTTTTCCTTGAAGAGGTTTCGCTTCTCCTCCGAGAAGCTTCTTCCGTTCTGATTGAATATAAATCCATCCGTTTCCACCATTCAACTAGAACGGAAGAAACTTCTCGGAGGAGAAGCGAAACCTCTTCAAGGAAAAACAAAGTGCGGTTGACTTTTAAAAATTAAAAGCATCTTTGGTACAGGTAAAAAAACTGGGAATTCATTGTCAGCCTGGTCAGCCTGTCTCCTTGCTGGCTGTCGATTAGGTGACCACAGGGATGCTGCAATGGTGATAAGCGTGAGGACCAGTTGTAAGTCACTTTTCCCAGCACCGTTGTATCTTCAAACAGCCGCTGAACAAATCATTGCCAGTATAGTAGAGGCCTACCTTGAGTGTGGTCCATCCACTTTCATAAAATATAGTCAGTTGAGCTCCAAAAATGGATTTTGGCGTTAAGAGCCTTTTGTTTTCCAATTAGTACCTGTTAGGTGCAGAAGAAACCAATTTACTTTTGTCAAGAGAAAAACCATTTGTAACGTGCTAGGTCTTTATTTGTAAATGTTTTTCTTGGTGCATTCGGCATATTCTCGAAAATTTGCATTCAATTATGGATGACAGTTGCTTCGTGTTTTTGTGTTTTTGCTTTTTCAGGTTGAGAACTTGAGAAATTAAACGAACTGCATGCTGTTTTTTGTATTGTTAGCTAGTTTATTGCTTTGTATTGTTAGTTTGTTTTTTGTTTTGCTTTATGTGCGGGTGTTATTTAAGCCTGAAGAACTGTGAGGAGTGGGGTGCAGGCAAGTTTGAAAAGAAAGGGGGGTTAAGAGCTTTTTATGAATTGCAAGATTCTTGTTTCGTGACAGTCTTTAAACATGCAACTTTCCCCCCCACCCCTCACCTTCCTCTTTCTGAAGATATTCGAGATGATGGATGCAAAGGCCAGGCAAGATTGCATTAAAGAAATAGATCTTTTGAAGGTAAGAATCCCCTCCAAACTTGGAATGCTTATTAAAACGGAGAGGTATTTATTTTGCATTGTTACCTGGGGCAGCGACAGAGGTGGATATTCAGGAGGTGCTGACCAGTTCTGGAGAACCGGTAGCGGGAATTTTGAGTAGTTCGGAGAACCGGTAGTAACCTTCCCCCTGGGGAGGGGTAGGAATGGAGATTTTATCCTTCCCCTGCCGCGCCCACCAAGCCATGCCCACCAAGTCACACCCACAGAACCAGTAGTAAATTTATTTTTATTTTTATCATCATCTTTGATTTCACATCTGTTCGTGAAGCCGTCGCCAAAATAAACGACGGTCATTTATAAGAACTTATTTGCTCTGGTAGAAGTTTGGCAAAAGACTTAATTCCTGCACAATTTGGGAGCTCCTTTCAGGATGGTAAACCAATCAGATGCCTTGGGTAACCTTCCCGATCAATTCTGAACTCTAAATTGTGTTTGAGAGGCAGCCAGGATGTCAAGAATGCATTATGCTCCCGGCCTATTATTGCAAAAAAGTTTCGGTTGTTTTATCTGAGAGCTCATTGCAGAAATCTCTCCACAAATGTGATCCAGTGCAGTCTATCTCAAGGAAGGCACACACCCACATACACAGCTTTTGTCATTTTTTTCCCCCACTGGAAGCTGAAACAGACCCATGTCTATGGCGATTCCCCGTCCTCCAAGTCCTGGTTGTCCCAAAGTTGCTTTTTCAAGTGGCAACTGGACTTTCTGGTTTTTGCTTTGAAGAGGTTTTGCTTCTCATTCCAAGAAGCTTCTTCCGTTCTGGTGGAGGATGGAAGTCAGTCAGAACTGAAGAAGCTTCTTGGATGAGAAGCAAAACCTCTTCCAAGGAAAACCAGAAAGTTCAGTTGCCTCTTGGAAAAAAAAAAAAAGCACCTTTGGGATAACCTGCGAATGATTAATCGATACTTCGGCTTAAATGGCCAAGGCTGCCGTGAAGGAATTCAGACTGTGGGACCCAAAGCTGAGCTTGGCCCCGTGAAGATGTCAGTATCAGGATCCCGGCAGTCACCTAGTTACTATCTTTGCAAAACTATTGATGGAATGCACTTTCCATTTCCAGTCTGCCGCACTGCTCTTTCAAACCTTTTCCTGGCCCCCCCTTCCTTTCTGTTGGCAACTCTAAAAAGACCATAGAAATATTTTTATGAGTTGACATTCAACTCCTCTCCAGGATGTGGGCTGAAAATGTTTGCAGTGGTATGTATCCTCCCGCTCTTTTTTTTCGCGGCCCATCTTGCAAAAAAAAACAGGCCCGTCTCTTCCCTACAAGAGAATAAATAGATGCAGCCCAGGATTGCGTACTTCTCACTGTTCTCTGAGCTTTGATAGTTTCTCCTGCAGAGGTTTGGTGACCGGGCTTACGACAATCTCACCCGTGCACCCAGGGGTGGGCTTCAAAAATTTTTAGCAAGGAATTCTCTGCCTGGTTGCTGGGTGGGTGTGGCCTAGTCGGCCTCCTGCACCACAGCAAGGGGAGTGTTTTTGCCCTCCCTGGACTCCGGAGGCTCTCTGGAAGCCGGTGGGTGGAGGCCAGACAGGATTGGGATTTGGGGTTCTCTAAACCAGTGGTCCCCAACCACCGGGCCCCGGACCGGTCCCGGTCCGTGGATCATTTTGTACCAGGCCGCAAAGAATGAAAGTAGGGCAGGCGCCGCCATCTTGTTTCGACGGCGCTTGAGAAAGTGCTTCCGGGTGAGCTTGTCGGTCGTCGGTTGGAAAGCGTCGTTTGGGTGCTGAAGGAATCCTCGCGCCTTAGTTTCGTCGAAGAGTGGGGGGGCAGCTTCGAACGAAGAGCCGTCCCGATGGCGGTGGAGTCTCGCGTTACTCAGGAGGAGATTAAGAAAGAGCCCGAAAAGCCCATCGACCGCGAGAAGGTACAAAGGAGGAGTTGAAGGTAGCGGGGAGAAGCGGGGGACGGCTGGCTGGCCAGTCGCTCGGCTCGGCTTGCCTTGCCTTGGTCGTGCGTGCTGATGCCAAACCCAACACACCACACTGAAAGAATGCAAAGAAAGAATGAAAGAATGCAAAGAAAGAATGAAAGAATGCAGCCAAGGATGATTAATTGCAGACTTCTACCAGATAAGCAGTCACCACAGTTGGGAGGAAGCCAAAACACAGATAAGCTCCAGAATAATGCACGCTTTGCTTCCAGCACTGGGCCATGCACAGTTTGTCCTTTTAAACAGTCCTCCCAGCTGCAGCCCATGAAGGGGATCAGGGCCCCTTCCTCCCCCATAGACCACGCCACTCACATTTCTCCCTTATCTGCTCCTGCCTCCGTGCCCTAAGATGAAAAGGGGGTGAGCCTGGGTCTTCCTCGGACTGCCCAGCCGGCCTGTGCCCTTCCCCAGTTTCCTTCACAACCTCCGGAGCCACACTCCCACTCCCTGTCGGCTGTTCCTCCCCTCTCTTGGAGTCAGACTCCAACAGGGACAGAGGGAGATACTGAGCTGCAGCGTGACGCTGCTAATTTTCCGCCAAAGCAAGCTGCGGGGGAGCGGCTTCCCCAGATGGTACAGGATGGAGCTCAGCCAAGGTGTCCACACCGGTTAGAATCAAGGGGTGAGTGAAACGGGGAGTGCTCGCGGGTGACAAGGGAATCAAGATCTTCCCACCCGTGTAAGCGGCCTGAAGGCAGCTACAGATCTCCCCGTGTCAACCTCACCAGGAAACCAGATGTTAAGTTGTGAATATTGCATTAGCTGGGCTGTGAAGAGAAAAATGTACAGGAGATGATACGGGGATAATTAGCACGTTCTCTCCAATGCCTTGTACGGCTTTCTAATGGGTTTTTTTCTTCTTTCCCCTCCACTTTTGGATTTAATTAAGGCCTCCGTGTATCTCAATGCCCAAAGTGAAGATTTTGACCTAGATCGCTGTGAACAAAGAGAGAGAGCTGGGGCACGGCTGACCGTTATATTTGCACCCGGTCTCTTTATTTATGAAATTTAATACTAATAGACCATGAGAATATTTATTAGCTCAGGGTTGAACTGTGTGTGTGTGGGGGGGTCCTTTGGTGTTCTCTGACCTTAGCAAATTTTCTCCCAAACGTTTCATGACCCAACTAGGTAACACAAGCCTATGGATGATAGATGTCCTGTCTGGCCACTCACAGAGGGTCAGATTAGGTCATCATACCTCTTCAGCCCTTATTCTTAACACCGGTACACCACAGGGTTGCATGTTGAGTCCCTCACTCTATACTGCACTCCCACCCCTGCTAGTAATACTATTGCTAAATTTGCAGAGGATACAACAGTGGTGGGACTTATCTCTGGGGAGGATGAGTCTGCCTACGGAGATGAGGTGGACCGGTTGCTTTCGTGGTGTGGAGACAATAACTTGGTCCACAACACCAATAAGACCAAGGAGCTGATAGTGGACTACAGAAGAAACAGCTGAGACATCCAGTCCTGCTTATCCATGGAGACCGAGTGGAGCAAGTGGCCAGTTTTAAGTTTCTGGGTGTTACCCTAAAAGAGGACCTGACCTGGGGGGCTCACATTGCAGCCCTGGTCAAAAGGGCCCAGCGGAGATTATACTACCTGAGGCTTCTCAGGAAGCAACAACTGAATGGAAAACTGCTGGTGACCTTCTACCGCCGCACCAGAGAGAGCATCTTAACTTACTGCACCTCTGTCTGGTTTGCCAATTGCACAGGGACAGATAGGAAAGCAGTCCAGAGGGTGAATATCATTGCCCAGAGGATCATTGGTTGCCTTCTCTCCTCTTTGGAAGAGCTTTAAAGCTCCCGCTGCCTTAAGAAAGTTCAAAACATTCTCGAAGATCCATCTCATCCTGGGCTTCCTTTTTTTTGAACTATTGCCATCTGGCAGACGGTACAGGACAATAATAAAAACAAGGACAAATAGGCTGAAAAACAGCTTCTATCCCAGGGCAGTAACTCTATTAAATTCTATTGTATAGTGCAGTGTTGGTGCGGTGTTAGGGGTTTTCGCTTCAATGTGTGGAGGTTGAAGGATGTGTGTTTGTGTTTATTTCCATGGTCATGATGTGCACTGAAGATGGTGTTTGATTTTGTTGTACGAGGTGCAAGGACAATAAAGAAAACTAAACTAAACTAAACTAAACAATCAGGGCTAGAAGGCTAAAAGGGTTGGTTATACTGTTTATATTCCAATGGCTTGCTCTGTTAGTGTGGATGGGAGTATTCTTCCATGGTTCCTTTCATTGGGCTGTTGTTTACTGTTTGTTTGTTTCACAGTCCCTTGATTTCAAGAAGAGATTGGACTGCCATCTGTCAGAAATGGTGTAGGGCCTCCTGCTTGGGCAGGGGGTTGGGCTAGATGACCTACAAGGTCCCTTCCAACTCTGTTCAATCTGTATCGTTTGCATTGTACTGAAGGGTTGGGTCAAGGCAGACTGTGATGAATGGAGAAAAATCAAGAGGGGACATTTGCTTGGGAATTAAGTTGCTGGCATGACCATAGAGGCATCTGAGCTTGTAGCTTACGTGAATGTTGTTTGTGTTAGCTGATGAAGGAGAGACAGTACATTTGTTGAAGACATTTGGGAAATCTTGGGTGCCACATAGAGGAAGGGGTCAAGCTATTTTCTAAAGCACCTGAACGCCAGACAAGGAAGAATGGATGGAAACTGAACAAGGAGAGATTCAACCTGGAAATGAGAAAATTTCTGACAGTGAGAACAATCAACCGAATGAAACAGAAGTTGCCTTTGGAAGTTGTGGGAGCTTCATCCCTGGAAGCTTTCAAGAAGAGGCTGGACTGCCGTCTGTCAGAAATGGTGTAGGGCCTCCTGCTTGGGCAGGGGGTTGGACTAGATGATCTACAAGGTCCCTTTCAACTCTGTTATCTGTTAAAAGGCATGTGGCAGGCAGTCTGTATGGACTTGAAAACATCAATAACCTTTGGAGTCCCAAAAGTGTGGTTTTCTTTTTTTTTTCAAGGGGCAACTGGACTTTCTGGTGGGTTCTTTTTTTTTTTTTTTGAAGATGTTTCGCTTCTCCTCCAAGAAGCTTCTTCGGCTCTGACTGGATGGCGGTGGGGAAGGGAAGGTCAGAATCCAGTCAGAGCCGAAGAAGCTTCTTGGAGGAGAAGTGAAACATCTTCAAAGAAAAACACTAGGAAGTCCAGTTGCCTGTTGGAAAAAAAAAAGCATTTTTGGGACAACCCTGACAATAACCTGGGTGTTGTGGTTCGCTGGCAGCCTGTGCAGACAGTGGGGAAGAACAAGGATCAGTCCAGGACTTTGGGGAGGACTTGGACGAGGGTCCTGCATCCGATGCAGAGATGGGGCCAGGACCATCTGGGAGTGGAGTGCTGACTCTGGAGCCTCCGGAGTCTGGCATCAGCGAGGCAGAGGAACAAGGGGAGCCTGTTCCCAGTGCACACATGTGCAGAGCTGCTAGAAGGCGAGAGCAGCTAAGACAAAAGGGACGAGTAAGGCTGGGAGGTGATTGCTCTTCCCATAAGGTATAAGGGACAGACAAAGGTGAAGAAACCTTTGCAGGAAGCAAAGTCATTTGTTCAGTTCAGATTCATTCTTGAAGCTCTTTGCATTTTGGTTGGGTTTTTTTTCTAGTTCATTAGACACTTCTGTTCTTGGCAGCACTTCACAGAAAAGAAAGGTGGGTGCTTATCTCGAGGGACTGTTTGAGATTCATTACAGGCTAGGAATGAAAACAATTCCCAGCGTTGCAATAAAAGAAGACTTGTTTTTAAAATAAGCGTGTGCGTAATTACGGTCTAGGAAGCCTTGGTGAGAACAATGAGAGCTTTGTGGTAGAGACGGCCGATCTTTTTTGGCAAGGGGAATCAGTTAGATGTTTTGTTCTTCACGTAGCTGAAATGGGACCTGGGAGAAAACCAGTTTGGCCTCAAGAAACCAAGCCACGAACCCGTCCCTCGAAGTAAGTCACCCCCCCATTTTTAACCCATTTGAAGATCCAGTAGAAGTTGCCTCGGAAGATCTTTCTCAATTGGATGGGGTCCTGTCAATTGGCCTCTCTCTCAGCGCCTTCACCCAATTTGTTAGAAAGCATTAGAGAGAGTCGTCTCTGGTGGTCAAATCCGTACAGAGCTGTTTGCTCAGCCTGCAACGGGAAGTCATATTGTGTTTACAAAGGTTCCCGGGATCCATTAGTTAAATTCTCCCCATTGGGCATTTCTTTCAAACCCATCCGTGTTTTCGAAGGAGAGGCCCGATCGAATCTGACAGATTTGTGCCCAAGATGGACGTAAATCCCTCTTCTGAGAATGCCAGAGCAAAAACGCCTCACGTCAAGCTGGGGAAGCCATTTCTTTTTTTTAAACGATGTGTGGTAGATCAGCACTTTCGGATAATTTGATGCAGGTGCCAAGAGTTTTCCCCATCGGGTCTCGGAGAGCAAGGCTTATGCGAGGTTTTCCTCGGAGTGGTTTGGCTTGATCTGCCTGCATCAGCAACGGGACTGCTCTCTGGTGCTCCAGCCGCAGCTAATGGCTTGTCAAATCAATAACGGCAACTCCTGTTTCATAATTGAAGGGCCCCCTTGGCAAAAAAAAAAGTACACCTCTATGCAGATTTCGCAACCTCTTGCGATGGTCCTCTGAACTGGGGATGAAGGAGGACAGAGAGGCTTAAACTTCCACCAAAAGCTTCAGGCACATTCTAGGTATTTGAGACGGCCAAGTTACTAGCAGGCTTTGAGGCCTTCTGGAATTAGGGTGGAAAGGTCGCAAGAGAAGTGAAGAATCAGAATTCAAAATCAGAATAGAGCTGGAAGGGACCTTGGAGATCTTCTAGTCCAGTGGTCCTCAACCACCGGGCCCCGGACTGGTACCGGTCCGTGGATCATTTTGTACCGGGCCGCCTATTTTGCTTGGGCGCCGCCATCTTGTTTCGACGGCGCTTGAGAAAGGGCTTCCGGGTGAGCTTGTTGTCGGTTGGAAAGCGGCGTTTGGGTGCTGAAGGAATCCTCGTGCCTTAGTTTCTTCGAAGAGGGCGGGGGCGGCTTCGAACAAAGAGCCGTCCCGATGGCGGTGGAGTCTCGCGTTACTCAGGAGGAGATTAAGAAAGAGCCCGAAAAGCCCATCGACTGCAAGAAGGTACAAAGGAGGAGTTGAAGGTGGCGGGGAGAAGCGGGGGACGGCTGGCTGGCTGGTCGCTCGGCTCGCCTTGCCTTGGTCGTGCGTGCTGATGCCAGTACCGGTCCGTGGATCATTTGCCATGGTACAAAAAAGGTTGGGGACCACTGTTCTAGTCCATTGCCCTGCCCAGGCAGGAGATCCTATCCCATTTCACACAAGTGGCTGTCCAGTCTCTTCTTAGAAACCTCCACTGATGGAGCAGCCACAACTTCTGGTGGCAAGCTGTTCCACTGGTTAATTGCCCTCCCTGTTAGGAAGTTTCGCCTTCATTCCAGGTTGCTTTTCTCTTTGATTGATTTCCATCCATGGTTTCTTGTCCTGCCCTCTGGTGCTTTGGAAAATAAGTTGACCCTCCCTCTTTCTTTGTGGCAGCCCCTCAAATACTGGAATACTGCTATCATGTCACCTTCTTTTCTCCAACTTCTCTGTTATGCATTCCTTCTCCCCAAATCCTGCTGGGCAACATGACACCTCTAATTTTAGGAACTGGAGGGACAAAATGGCATCAGAACATGATGTCTCTCAGAGGCCGAAGCCCTTCCGTGCACAGATGTCTCATTTGGAGAGGCGCTCCGAGGAGACGGAAAGTAGCCCATTCCGAAGCCAGGAGAAAAAGGGAAGCCATAATGTAGTTGTAATCAACAGCCTGACTGTAAGCATTCCGGCTTTGATTTAGGGGCTGCCTTTATTTTTGCATGCTTTTTCGTGGGCGCATTCTTTGCGTACAAAGCAGGTATTCCAGGCCATCCGACTTGTAGATGGCATATAATAATAATAATAATAATAATAATAATAATAATAATAATAATAATAATAATAATAATAATAACAACAACAACAACGACACCAACAACACCCAACCAACAACAACAACAACACCAAAAACACCAACACCACCAACACCAACAACACCCAACCAACAACAACGACCAACAACCACAACCCACAACCACAACAACCACAAGCTGGCGTCTAGTGGGTTTCTCTGCACTTAAGATCAGGGGTGGGATTCAGCTGGTACGGACTGGTTTGGATGAACTGGTTGTTCCGGCGATTAGTTGGCGCACACTCCCCGAACCGACTGTTACACCAATTGAATCCCACCACTGCTTAAGATGGAGCTGATGCAAAAGGTCCCATCCTGCTTTCATCGGTCCTAAGGCGGTTGCCTGGGGAGGGGGAGAGGGAAGCACAGATTCGGCGCCCTTATTTTTCCTGGAGGTGCCGGTAGAACAGATGAGGAGCAGCTGAGGGCTCTTGGGTCGGGCTGGTGGTGTTTGGGAGAGCCGCGAAAACATCGCGGGGTAGGTCCGCTTGTTCTTGACAAGTAGAACCACAATTTCAATCAGATTTCTATCCCGCAAGGCCTTTGGAGACAATGAACAGAGAAATGCAGAAGAGCAGAAAATAATAGTGTCACCGTCCTGATGGACGATCCCAACCAGAGGTGGTTTTCAGCTGGTTCGGACCAGTTCTGGTGTACCGGTAGCAGAATACTACCTCTGACTGGCCCTGCCCACTCACCGCTGCTCTTTCCCATCCTTTACTCCCTTGATTCTTAGCTCAGCTGATTCATGCGGCAGAGTGAAATGCCGTGCCTCCGCTGAGCTAAACAGCAGCTCAGGCGGTCTTTGAGTGCTGCGCGCAAAGCCCGCAGAACCAGTAGCGCGCAATTTGGAATCCCACCACTGATCCAAAACCGAAGTGAACACACTCCAAGACCTGCCAGAATCTCCGTGCAAAACGAGGACATCATTCCAGCACTACTGAAGGCAAAACCAGCTCTAACTAATTCCCACGCAAATCCACATAATTACCATAAAGAATTCCCCCTGCCCCTCCATTAGTGCAGGTCACATTGTCCAATTGAGTGCCGTTGTATTGTTATGAGAAAGAGTCTCTGGTTTTGGCCAACACCTGCAGATGTGTTCTTGGCTCTCATGGCTCTGCCCTTTGAATTCTGGAGCCTGCATTCCTTCTCACCCTTCCCTCTCCCCTTGTCCTTCGGGAAGTCGAGAAGCGATAATGGTTGCAACAGCATAAGCATGTTTCAAGCTTAATATGTTGTTATTATTATTATTATTAATCTCACAGTCAGCAAGATATTCAGACTTGGCATTTTTGTCTACCTATCGAGTCCTTACCAAGGACCTGGGATAAGCAAATCTGGATATTTGACACTGTTACAGAGATCGTCACAGGATGGGAGTTATTCCAAATAAAGCTGCCTTCTGTAATTGACTGATGGCGAATTTGTCAATGCCAATGAAGGTGTTCAAGGGGTGCTCCAGTTGTTTTAGGACTGCACCCAAGGTGCTTATTACTGTTGGTTGGTACTGCCCTTGTTACCTTTGACACAGTCATTCTATTTCTGTTTGTAGGTCTTTGTATTTTGTTATCTTCCCCAGTTCTTTCTCTTCCCTTCGGCTGTCTCCAGGCACCGCCACACCCACTCTCCAGACTTTATTTTTTGTCTTTCTTATCGACAAGTTCGATGTGTTAGGTGGCAGGTGTCTGTCTGTTTGAATTCTAAAGTCCCAGAGCAATTGAACCTCTTCATTTTCTATGACTTTCTCTACTTTATGGCCCCATCAGTTCTTGCTTGCAGGCACATGATATTTCTTGCAGATCTTCCAATGCACTATTTGTTGCTACTTTGTCATGCCGCTGCTGGTAGTCAGTCTGTGTGATCTTCTTGCAGCAAGCATTTTTGTCTATCGAGTCTTTACCAAGGACCTGAGATTATTAGTAGTATTAGTATTAGTAATGAATTATTTGCCTTACCTTGGAAGGCCTGGCTGGAGATGATGGCTTTGATCCATCAATTCAGCAGTTGAAGGAAAGCAGCGTAGAACATTTATTTTGGGGGAGATGAAGGCCCATGGATGTGTTCTGCATAGGAGGACCCTATTCTGGTGAGAACTTCTTCTAACCCAGTCCCTAGAGGCCTCCAGACTACAAGTTCCAGAATCCCCTGGGGCCCTCACCATGTTCAAAGGACATCGGTTGTTCCTACTTGATTCTCCTTGGCAAGAATTCTTCATTCTCCAAGTATATTTCTCCTCAGCTGGTGGGTCATAAGGATGATGAAGTCAGTTCAGTCGACTTGGGGAAGCCATGGCTTAGTGCCAATGCAAACTCGGTTTGTTTTGAGCCTTGTTCTTCCCCAATTCTCTTTTCTTGGCTTTTAAGCAGAAAACGGAAGCTGAGAAGTTCCTGCTTGTCTGCAAAATGAGAAACGCAGTAATTGCCGTTGTGAAAGTGCATTTCATTTTCATTTGTTCTTCACAACAAGGGCGGCCTTGAGTACAAGATAGCACAATTTGAAAACGAGGCACATTTCTTATTTTGTGCCTCATGAGAGAGATTTTTTTTTTTTACTCAAGGGTTAAATTTCCTAGGGACATTAGATTGTCAGTTGTGGCTCCCGATACTTCTGATTCGGTCTCGGGAATAATTGCAAAATCTGAAAAGTTAAACTATAATTGCAAAGGAGGGAAGAGTTGATTCCAAGTGAATTATAAGGTCATTTTTTTTTTCCTTGGGAAAATAAAGGTTTGCAAATACATACCGTGTTTCCCCGAAAATAAGACCCTGTCTCATATTTTATTTTGCCACCAAAAAAAGGCACCAGGTCTTATTTTCGGGGGCTGTCCTCCACTGACTAACCTCACTTGCGCACGTCGCCCCCGACTTCCTTTTCGCTGTCAGAGGCCTTCAGGAACCTCTTCTGCGGCCGGCAAGGCTTTCCTGAAGGCCTCTGCAGCTGATAATGGAGCTCTAGATCGATCCAGAGCTTTGTTCTCAGCTACCGAGGATTTCAAGAAAGCCTTGCCAGCCTTGACACCTACAGATGAAATGGGCCTGCAAGGCAGGTGTCGGGCTGTGCGAGGCCTGGCTACACCTGTCCAAAGGGAAGTAGTAGGGCAGCTCCACCACCACCCCATTCCCACCCTAGCTTAATCTTTATCCATCCACTCTGGAGTGGGCAAGATCTTAATTAGGGCTTATTTTGGGCGCATGTGTACAAATCAAGCTAGGACTTTCAGGGTAGGTCATATTTTTGGGAAAACAGGGTGTATAAGGGTGCAGCGGGCTTGGGGGGGGGGATTTATTTTCCACCTCATTTTGGGGGGAAAAGGGTTTTTCCTCCGTTGAGGTCATTGGTGACACCTGTGTCCTACCTTTGATAGTTACAGACAAGCAGTTGGAGGAGCAGACAAATTTAACCGAGGCAAAATGCTAAGTTACACACTGGGGGAATGGTAGTTGAGTGGAGAAATATGGATGTTGGCAATCACACACACACACACACACACACAGAGAGAGAGAGAGAGAGAGAGAGAGAGAGAGAGAGAGAGAGAGAGAGATTATAAATGAGTCAGCAGCTTGACATGATTACTAAAAACAGGAATGCAAACTGAAGCCGCCTGAACTGGCGTATTGTTTTGACATGGCGAGGCGTCATCCTTCCTCTTTATTCGTTTGAAGGATGCCAACTAGTGGAGGCTGGGCAGGTTGGCAGCCGGGTGCTAGAAATGAAGGCCTATCCAGAAGAATGGAAGGTGCTTCCTTAAGGAGAAGACTTGATGGGGTTGATAGCAACCCTTCCAAGGCTGGGAAACGTCCCTGGAAGGTTAGGAGAAACATCTCAAGGGTTTCGGCAGTTGGGTTGTAGAGTCAGGGACCTGGAGAGGGCTGAACGCCCTTCGTTGGGTTGGTAAGGCTGGAGGATTGTCCTCTCAAGGTTGCTTCCTTTGGGTCTCCCATCACCTGAACCCGTCTCTTCCACTGCAAGGGTTCTCCTGTCTCAGGCCCTTGAGTTCTTCGATGGTCCTCGGGTTCCCTTTCATTCAGACAACCTCTTCTCCCTTCGGCTTTGACAGCAATTGAATCATCCCAACATCATCAAGTATTTGGATTCGTTTATTGAGGACAACGAACTGAACATTGTACTGGAGCTTGCAGACGCTGGTGACCTCTCTCAGATGATTAAGGTGAGATCAGCTTGAAGGTTTGGGATCTCCTCCCTCCCTCTACTTTTCCCTTCCTTCCTTCCTTCCTTCCTTCTTTTCCTTCCTTCCTTCCTTCCTTCCTTCCTTCCTTCCTTCCTTCCTTCCTTCTCCTTCCTCTTCCCTCCCTGCCTCCCTCCCTGTCATTTCCATCTCCTTCCTTCCTTCCTATGTCTCCTCTCTCCTCTTCTCCCTTCCTTCCCTCCGTCCTTCCTTCTTTTGATTCACACCCAAGATATTTTTCATACATTCCTTTCCCTCCCTCTTTCCCTCCCTCCTTCTCTGTCATTTCCTTTCTTCCTCCTTCCCTGTCATTTCCATCTTCCTTCCTTTCTTCTCCTTCCCTGCCTCCCTCCCTGTCCTTTCCATCTCCTTCTTTCCTACCTCCCCTTTCTCCACTCCTTCCTTCCCTCCCTCCCTCCTTTATTCACGCCCAATATTTTTCATACCTTCCTTTCCTCCCTCCCTCCCTCTCTTTCATTTCCCTCTCTTTCCTTCCTTCCCTGCCTCCCTCCCTGTCATTTCCATCTCCATCTCCTTTCTTTCTTGCTATCTCCCCTCCCTCCTCTCCTTCCTTCTGTCGTTTCTTTTCTTCCTCCTTCCCTGTCATTTCCACCCCTTTCCTTTCTTCCTTCCCTGCCTCCCTCCCTCCCTTCCAAGCCAAAATGCTCAGAAGAAGTTGGAAAACACATTCCCTTACTCGCCAAACCCCAAACCCCGGGCCCTGTTTAGCTGGGGCCCTGTCGCTCTCCTTATTTATGAGCATTATAAAACTGATGTAACTTTGGGGTTGCTCGCTATACTACCCACTGGAGAGCACTGGCTTTACTGTTAAATGTCAGGAAAATCTTTTTGGACATGACATTTAAGAAGATTGCTAATTGTGGTCTGGAGTCCTCTTCTCTAGATACTTCAGTGAGAGCAAACCCCCAATTTTTCGTAAATAACGCCTAGACTGTCTTCTCTTCCAACAATGTCATGGGTTAGATTGCGTTTTGGATGCCTGTGTGGTCTTGAACCAGGCACAACTTTGAATCTCTTGGTTGGAAGGCTCCTGAAAATAAATAAATCTATCTATCTATCTATCTATCTATCTATCTATCTATCTATCTATCTATCTATCTATCTATCTATCTATCTATCTCTCTATCTCTATCTCTATCTCTATCTATATATCTATATATCTATATATCTATATCTATATATTGATCTGATAAATAGATATATACTCCGTGTACCTCCCTCTGACATGGCTCTTCCCAAAGACACGAATAAAAACCGTCAGGAATTGCGTGGCGGCTTAACTTTAAAATAGATACGAAGTGGAGATGGCTCTGTGGTTTGGTCCCAGCCCTAAAAGGAGGAGTCTGTTTTTGAAAACATCTCAAAATAAAATACTAGGTGAACAAATAGAATTGGCAAGGTCCCCTTATATAAAAGACCACACCTGCTTTTTGCTAAAACAGGTCCTTTCAATGATCTCAAATCCCTTAAAAATGGTAGATCCAGGAATTATCTGCTGTTCTAGCTTTCCATCCCATATCCACACATTTTAAAAGTACCCGTTGGGGAATTCTGGGAGTTGAAGTCCACACGTGGACTTGCCATCTGTCAGAAATGGTGTAGGGTCTCTTGCTTGGGGGCGGGGTTGGACTAGATGACCAATAAGGTCCATTCCAACTCTTGTTATTCTATATTCAATCCTTGGAATATCTTAAAAGTGCTGGCTGGGGAATTCTGGGAGTTGAAGTCCACACATCTTAAAAGGTGCCAAATTTTGGGAAATAGTGATGTCAAAACTTCACACTTCATTTTTAACCCAGTTTGGAATTTTTTTGGGGGGGAGTGGGGGAAAGCCCCTGGAAAATAGCAGAGGGGTGTGATTAGGCCTGTAGCCTTGGCCAGCTCCATTGTCAGTGCTGGAGAAATATATGAAATATATAATTCATGCCACGCAAATCCATACCTTTTAAAGAGCGGAATTCTGAATTTCCTGGAGAGGATAGTATTTGGGGTTCAAGCCAACACAGGACAGACAGACACACTGCGATTCGGTTAATTTTTACACAAATCTCCCAAGATCCCCTTTGTAACCTGCGTTCTCCAGGATCTGATGCCGTGTTTGCACGCTCGATCGAAGCCAGCGGAGTTGATCGGAGCAACCGGCTTGCTTGCAAACGGGCAGAGAAGATTCTTGCAAGACGTTAATAACCACCATGAATATCTAGTACTTGGTGCTGGTAGTTTTTTCCTCCCCTTCCCTCCCTCCTTCCTGCACACAAAAAACATACTTGCATCCTTTGTTCCTTGGGCAAAGCTCGGCAGACATTTGTTGTTTTCCGGCATTAAATATGTTCGGCGAGGTAATTAACGAGACGAAGGCTAATTATAACGGGTGTCCGTTAACGAAATGTCAAACCTATTGAAGCTTCGTTTCCATAATGCTGGTAATGAGCCCCTTGCGCTGAGGGTCTGAAGGGTTAAAATCTGGAACGGACCGAAATCCTTTTTCCTGGTGGGACTTTGGCCCGCAGGGAAACTCCCTCTCTGCGCGCGACCGCTGTTCGTTCCTTTCATCCGGTGTGTGTGTGTTTTTGTTTCATTTGTCCTTTCTCTCTTTCTCCCTCTCCCTCCCTCTCCCTCCCTCTCTCCCTCCCCCCTTTCTTTTTGTCTACTTCTCCCTCCAGTATTTTAAGAAGCAGAAACGGCTCATCCCCGAACGGACCGTTTGGAAATACTTTGTGCAGTTGTGCAGCGCGGTGGAACACATGCATTCCCGCAGGGTGATGCACAGAGGTAAACCTGAATTCCGCCGCTTTTTAAAAATTTCTGTTTTGTGCAGAAGAAACGGTCGCCTTAGGAAGCCTCTGCCTTGCGGAATGATTAATGCTGCGGACGTGCCGGCCTTTTTCCTGCTTCTCTGGGAAGTGGGGCAGCAACGGCGCAAGTGGAGTGTCTCTTTCCTCGCGTCCCATTGCAAAACACCCTGTCTTGAACCGACCACTACCAACAATGAGTTTCCACCAGCCGTCGCGGGCCAAAAAAACCCCCCTCAGGATCAGTGCCCCCCTCTCCTTGGCATGGAGTGTGTGTGTGTGTGTGTGTGTGTGTATAGGGGTGTGTCGAGTTATGGGGCAGCAGGGAGCCACGACCTCCTCTTTCTCTTTGGAGGGGGTCTTTGAGGCTTTAGACCCCCCCAGGAAAAAAACAGATTTCGGGAAGATAACGAGTGCCAGCAAAGCTCCCCCTCCTCCATTCTCTTCACCGTCCTTCTGACATTCTCGGAATTAAGTAGCAGGTTTAATATTCTGTGCAGAGACGATTTCAGGTTTCCGGAAAAGTTAAAAGGCCGGGGATGGGGGGAGATAAAAGCGGTCTTTTATATGCATTTTAACACTTGGTCTCGCCATTTTCAGCTATCGAGTCCTTCTTTTCGCTGGGAAGTTTTTCATGGCTTTAGCGGCAAGTTGGGCTGTCATCTAAGTACAGTATAATAAATCAATAAAACGAACGAACCTTTCAGGACAGCCCTGGAAAAGAGGCTAAAAAGGGCCTGTTTTAAATCGAATCACCCCCTCCCTACTCATGGAGTAAGTTGATCGCTAGAGAAGGATCGTAAGGGATCCGGAAATCTCTTTCTTGACCTCTGATTTCTCTCTCTCTCTCTCTTTCCTCTCCCAGACATCAAACCAGCCAATGTGTTCATCACAGCTACTGGAGTCGTGAAGTTGGGAGACCTCGGCCTGGGCCGCTTCTTCAGCTCTAAAACCACTGCTGCACATTCCTTAGGTAAAGCGGGGAGGCCCCCCCCAAAAAAACACCTGGTTTGGCCTGCATTGTGGGTAGTCCTCACTTAGCACTTCCCTTCCCTTCCTTCTCCCTTCCCTCTTCTTCCTTCTCTCTTTCCTCTTCTTCTTTCTCCCTTCTCCTCCCTTCTTTTTCATTTTCCCTTCTTTCTTCCTTCTCCCTTCTTTCCTTCTCCCCTTCTCCTTCTCTTTTCTCTCGTTCCTCTTTTTCCCTTCTCCCTTTTTCATTTCCCTTTCTTCTCCCTTCCTTCTCCCTTCTTTCCGTCTTCCTTCTCCCTCCTCCCCTCTTCCACCTCCTCTCTTCCCTTCTCCCTTTTCTTCCTTCTTCCTTCTCTCTTTCCTCTTCCTTCTTCCTTCTCCTTTCTCTTCTCCCTTCTTTTTCATTTTCCCTTCTTCCTTCTCCCTTCTCTTTCCCTCTTCCTTCTCGTTTCTCCCTTCTATTCTTTCTCCCTTCTCTCTTCCCTCTCCCTTCTTCCTTCTCCTCCCCCTTGTTTTCTCTTCCATCTCCCTTCCCTTCTCCCTTCACTTCTCTGTTCCCTTGTCCTTCTTCCTTCTCCATCCTCCTCTCCCTTCTCCTTTCTCTCTTCCCTCTCCCTTCTGTTCTCTCTTCTCCTCTCTTTACTTCTCCCTTCTTTTTTCTCCCTTCTCTCTTCTCTCTCTTCTCTTCTCTTCTCTTCTCTTCTCTTCTCTTCTCTTCTCTCTTCTCACTTTTAACAGTTTCAGTGGGTTTTCACCTTTCTGTATCAATTTATCCTCAAGGAGATCAGCTAGTCCCACACCAACCTCCTGTTGCAAACCCAAACAGGAGAGGAAAGGAGAGCAACAACACAGCTTCTCTCACCTGTGGCTCGACAGAATAGAATTCGAAATAATATTGAAACTCTTGCCCGAAAACAACACCCTTTTTCATTTCCCCTGGGGCAGGTAGAGGTCAGGCTGGGTTGCCAAGAGTCATTTGATGGTGGGAAGCCAAGGGGTAAAATGTAATTGATCACAACTACCAAGGATGCAAAAAAAAGGGGGTAACAAGGCAAGGCCTGTACCTGATTTTTCTGAGCTGGGAAGCTAAGTAGGGTCAAGTTATGCAGTGGGGGGCTGATATCATGAAAAAACGTCCTATAAAATTCAGCATTTGGAGGCCAGAAGCAATATACCACATCCCCATTGCTGATCATCAACTTCAGGGTTTCTGTAAGACCAGGGGAGACAGGATAGCAGTCTTCCAATATTTGAGGGGCTGCCACAGAGAGGAGGAAGGTGTCATGCTATTTTCTAAAGCACCCGAAGGACAGACAAGGAATAATGGATAGAAACTGAACAAGGAGAGATTCAACCTAGAAATAAGGTTGACAGTGAGAACAATCAACCAATGCAACAGCTTGTCTTCAGAAGTTGTGGGAGCGCCATCACTTGAGACTTTCAAGAAGAGATTGGACTCCCATCTGTCAGAAATAGTGTAGGGTCTCCTGCTTGGGCAGGGGGTTGGACTAGATGGCCTACGAGATCCCTTCCAGCTCTATTCTGATTGATTGATTCAACCTAGAAATGAGGAGGAATTTTCTGACGGGGAGAACAATCAACCCATGAAACCGAAGCTGCCTTCGGAAGTTGTGGGAGCTTCATCCCTGGAGGCTTTCAAGAAGAGACTGGACTGCCCTCTGTCAGAAATGGTGTAGGGTCTCCCGCTTGAGCGGGGGGTTGGACTAGATGACCTACAAGGTCCCTTCCAAACTCTGGATTATCTGTTGCTATCTGTAAAATCACCTGCAAATAGGCCAGAAGTTTCTTCACCATGATGGACGCAAAGCTGGTTTTGTGTGCAACGCTCTTGATTCCGTTCCCTTTTCGTGGCCGTCCTTAACAAAGAAAATTCGCCTTTCGGTGAAGGGGGAGATCTGCGACTCCTGCAAAAGAGAGATCGAGCAATGCCCTGGAGGTGTTGGGAGGACAAACCTGTTAAAAAAAAAAACAACCTTTCTTTTGGTGCTGGGAAAAGGCGCTCCGGATAGTCTAAAGCGAGAAAAAAAAACAAAAATCAAAAGGTGCCCAGGTTGGCTCTCGTGATGGGAGCCCCTGGGCTGGTTTCACCCCTTTTTAAAAAGTGCCCCTTTTTTCCTTCCCCCCCCAAAATCCCGTGCTTTCCACCTGTGCCATTTCAACACCGCTTTCGCATCCTTTTTTTCCCGGCGGCGTAATCTCGCCGGATCAGTTTAACCTGGAATTCTTTGCAGTCCGATGGCCAGCAACAGGCGCCGCATCCGTGGCCTGATTCTGTGTGTGATCCTGGCTCCTTTCTATTTTCCTGGTTGCCTCGGCAACCGCCCTGAACTCTTTAAGTACCGAAGGCATGGCAACCCATGCGCAGAGCACTGGAGCTTATGCAAATAAATGGACCTGACTTTATTATTATTTTTTCTCTCCCCCCCCCCCCGTTTTTTTTTTCCTCCCTCCCTTCCTCCCTCCCTCCCTCCCTCCCTCTTCCGTATTTGCCAACATCAAACCGGCATAAAAGGGCATTAGGCAGTGCCACAACTTGTCTGACAGGTATACTCCCAGCTCTGGCAGGGCAGACGCCTCCGTGTCAGAAACAGAAGCTGTAATTAGAGCAAGGAAGAGGATGTACGTCAAACGCATTACCTGCCGGCGGATCAAATTTGTCAGGAAGGATTGCATACATAAAAATTAAGTGACAGGACATGCCGGGGTAATGAAAGAAAGAAAGAAAGAAAAATGGGAAGATTTGCCCGCGTGTTCTTCACCGGAGATATGGGGAGTATGGCACAGCAAATTACGCGGGCGGCTTGTGTGCTACCCGCCTGCGTTTCAGGGGCGAGGCCTGGCTTCAGCCGAAAGCTGGCAGGAGGAACTTGGAAAGCCTTGTCAACTCCAGAGCTTTGAATCGTTAGAATAGAATCGAGCTGGAAGGGACCTTGGAGGTCTTCTAGTCCAGCCCCCTGCTCAAACAGGAGACCCTATACAATTTCAGACAAATCACTGTCTAGTCTCTTCTTAAAAACCTCCAGTGATGGAGTGCCCATGATTCCGAGAGACAAGCTGTCCCACTGGTGAATTGTCCTCACTGTTAGGAAGTTTCTCCTTAATTCCAGGTTACAATAGAATAGAATAAAGCTCGAAGGGACCATGGAGGTCTTCTAGTCCAGCCCCCTGCTTAAGCAGGAGAACCTATACCATCTCAAGACAAGTGACATGTGAGAAGCGAGCCTCTACAGGTATTCCAATTGATTGGGTTTTGATCAGCAGGCCAAAAAAGTCAGGTTTTTTCCCCCCCTGGAAAGAACAGACGATGTCGTGCCCTTTGGGGGCGACGTTGTCAGATTGCAGCATTACGTCGTTGTCGTTCCCTTCACCCCTGTCTTTTTCTAAACCCAAGCTGGCTTTGTGTCAGGCCAAAAAGCGGGGGGGGGAAAAAAAATCAGGTTTTCCCAAGTACAAACACAGGATGCTGTGCCCTTTGGGGGCGACGTCGTCGGAATGCAGCATTACGTCGTGCCCCAGTCTTTTCTCGGCCCCTAACTGGCACTGCGCCAGGCAGAAAGGCAAAAAGATTCAGGCCACATCATTGGAATGCAGCGTTAGGTCGCTCTAGTCTTTGCTCATCCCCTGACTGGCATTGGTGGCAGGCGAAAAGGCAGAAAAGTCAGGCTTTCCCAAGAACGAACAGACAATGTCGTGCCCTTTGGGGGCGACGTCGTCGGAATATGCAGCATTACGTCGTCCCCGGTCTTTCCTTAAAGCCAATCTTGCAGATTCTAATTTTCTCGTCTCGGCTTGTCTATTACAGTGGGAACACCTTATTATATGTCCCCGGAAAGAATACATGAAAATGGCTATAATTTTAAATCAGATATCTGGTCTTTGGGCTGTTTACTGTACGAGGTAAGTCTCTTGTTACTGCTTTTCTGTAATAATGGAACCAGAGATATCAAGAGACTAGTACTCAGCTTACAACTGTGGTGTATCCTATCTACCATGGTCATAAGTTATGATAGTCGTAAAATGAGGTCACCCCTACGGCCGGTCCAATTTTACAACCTTTTTTCAGTAGCTTTTTCATCTATCTTGAGTCAATACCCCTGTGCACCTTACAATTCGATACAGAAAGAAATATATTACCATTCAAAATATCTCTCCGTGGCTTACAATTCAATACAGGGGATATAAATTATATATATATATATATATATATATATATATATATATATATATATATATATATATATATATATATATATATATATATATATATATATATATATATATATCAATCAATTAAAAACAGCAAAAGCATTTTAAATGTTTTAAAACAATTAAAAGCACTAAAAACAGAACATCCAGGTTAAATACGCACGGCCAGTTAGCAATTCAACCAGATAATATGTATGTTTTAACATCCAGCACTGGGCGTTTTTACAATTTATTTGAATTTTCAGCAGATAAAAAAGCAATAATATTCCTTGCACAGCTTTAAGTTTACCACTGGCTTCATTCATCCATTCAATTCCTATAGCCTCTCTCTGTGTGTGGTGTGTGTGTGTGTGTGTGTGTGTTTAAAACAAAAGTACTACAAAAGTCCCAATTAAATAACACAATAAGAAACAAGAAAAATACTACAAAAGTCCCAATTAAATAACACAATAAGAAACAATAAAAATGATGCAAAAGTCCCAATTAAATAACACAATAAGTAATAAAAATGCTACAAAAGTCCCAATTGAATAACGCAATAAGATAACATGACCAGTTAACTATACAGCCAGCAAATGGGCCCCTTCACACATTCATCATTTCATGTCAGAATTGTTTTGACATTTGATATGAGGTCCATACATTCAGGTAGTCCTTGACTTACGACGAAGCCCAAAATTTACATTGCCAAGTGAGATGTTTGTTAAGTGTAATTTGGATTCCTTCTACGACCTTGCCAGGGTTGTTAAGTGAATCACTGCGTTTGCTAATTTAGTAACTCAGTCGTTAAGTGAATCAGGATTTCCCCATTGGCTTGGCTTGACACTGCGACTGTCATAAATACGAGTCATGGGCCAAGCATCTAAATTCTGATCACGCGATCATGGGAATACTGCAACTGGTCGTAAGAGTGAAAAATGGCCATTTTTAAGCCGCTTCTTTCGGTGGCGTTTGTCACTTCAAACAGTCACTAAATGAACCGTTTTAAGTCAAGGACTACCTGTATTTCATTTTTTTTTAAAGAAAGGGCTTGGCCCTGAATAAGCCACCTTGAAAGAGTGTGACTTAAGCCACGTTAGGGTTTCATTGAAAGATTGCAGCTCTGTGAGGCTGTTGGAATCCGAGCAGAGATTTCTGCAAGCATACATCCATTCGTTCTCACATGTGATGACCCAAAGGGGCGTGGCACAAAGGCAACCCAGCCAGATAATCAGTAGGCTTCCCAGTATTAGCTCCAACTTTGCCCCCAATGTCCTGGTTACCTTCTGGGCTGGAGAAAAACTCTCCCAGGAACAGCCTTTGGCTGCAGAGAATCAAGTCCAAAACATGGTCAACAAAAACTGTAACTATAAGTCCAATCAAGGCAAGATGAAATAATTAGTCCGGCAGGGCAAGAGAAGGAATTCCAGATGTGAAGGCACAGCAATAACTCAACACAGTTGTGAGGATGCCAGGAACGCAGATAACCAAAGTCAACACAAGGTAAACTCACGTTTGTTCCCAGCACACATCGCACTCAGGTTGCATCTCTTTTAAACTCTCTTCCCATGAAGGGAAGAAGGGAATCGGGGCCCTTTCCTCCCCCGTAAGCCATGCAATCCACGTTGCTCTTTTCTCAGTTCCTCCCTGCGTGCCCTAGGATGAAGAGGGGGTGGGCCTGGGTCTTCCTCTGAACTCGTTCTACCTCTCCCCTCCCCTGCCCAGCCAGACTTTGCCCTTCCCCAGTTTCGTCCACAGTTAATGGAGCCACACTCCCTCTCCCTGTCAGCTGTTCATCTTCCTCCTCGGATTCAGACTCTGACAGGGGCATGACGCCTGTTGTTCTTCAGCGGATTCTTTCTGAATCCGCTCTTAATCTTAAATTTTGGACAAATGTCTCTTTCAGTCCCAAATTATGCTTTCCTTTTTTTTTAATCTGCCGGTGCATGGAATTTGGACAAAGGATGACAGATCTGTCCGGTGGGGGGAGGTGTTAAAAAAACTGCAGACCTTTTCATGCTGGCTTTTGAGAAAGACTCTGTTGGTAAAAGCGATGCTTGATTGTAGACAGAACTCCCAGGTGTCACGAACGCTTGTTTAACAAGGCAGTGTGCTCGCCGTTTGTGCAGTTTTCAGGCCCGATCACCCAGCGGTTCAATAGGGGCTGATTAATTTGTTGGCGATACACCGAAGCATCACGCCGGCTTGAGTGAGGAGCGGAGAAGTATCGGAGCAGAGAAGTCGATAAGACAAAATCAATGTGATACGGTGGTTGGGATTCAGGGGAGAGAGTCACAGCGTGACTTTAATGGTCTTCTACTCACCTGAGAACAGGTGCCAGCCCTGGTTTTTTTTTCTTTGCCAGACCTGACCAAAGCCAGTTGTAGATTTCTCCTAATGTGGCCAGGGTTATGTCTCTGTTCTGACCAAGGCTTCCTGAGACCATAATTAAGCACACGCTTAGCCCAAACAACTCTTGTTTTATTTCAATGCTGGGGATTATGTTCATTCCCAGCCCGTAATGAGTCCCAAACAGTCCCTCGAGATAAGCACCCACCTTTCTCTCCTTTGAATGGCTGCCAACAACTAAAGTGCCAAATGAATTATAAAAAACCAACTGAAGTACAAAGTCCACACAGCTTCAGGGTTTAATCCAAACAAGCGAACCTTTGCTTCCTGCAAAGGTTTCTCTACCTTTGCACTTCCTTTATCCCTTAGGGGAGGGGCAATCACCTCCCAGCCTTACTCCTGAGTTGCCCCTTTTGTCTCAGCTGCTCTCGCCTTCTATCAGCTTGTTCCTCTGCCTCGCTGCTGCCAGACTCTGGAGGCTCTGGAGTCAGCACCCCATTCCCAGATGGTCCTGGCCCCACCTCTGTATTGGATGCAGGACCCTCCTCCGAGTCTTCCCAAGAGTCCCGACTGGTCCCTGTTCTCCCCCACTGTCCGATTCCGCTGCCGTCTGTACAGGCTGCCGGCGAACCCCAACGCTCTCCATCAGCTGCATCAGGAAATATGTTCTATTTCTTCTAGAACTTCTTCTCTTTGCTGGACCTGGACTTCACGTTGGCCAAGGTTGGCTTAGAAATCAGGTAGCGTTTGGAGTAAACTCCTTGGGTGATGCTCCAGGCTCAACCCAAAAAAACAAACAAACTTGAGATGGGACAGACAGGTGGCCTACAACATCCTGTTAGTGATGAAGGATGGGCCTTGCTGTTGTCAACTCCACCTGTATAGAATAGAATGAGATGGAAGGGACCTTGGAGGTCTTCTAGTCTAGCTCAAGCAGGAGAACTTATAACATTTCAGATAAGTGACTGTCTAGTGGTCTCTTCTTTAAATAACCTGCAGTGATGGAGCGCCCACGATTTCTGGTGGCAAACTGTTCCACTGGTTAATTATTGTCTTTATTGTTCATTCCAGGTTGCTTCTCTCTTTGATTTGTTTCCACCCATTGTTTCTTGCCTTACCTTCTGGTGCTTTGGAAAATAATTTGACCCCTCCCTCTTTGCGGAAGCCCCTCAAATACTGAAATACTGCTATCATGTCCCCCGCCCCCGCCAGTCCTTTTCTCTAGACTAGCCAATCCCTGCAGACGTTCTTCCTGTGTTTTCATCTCCAGGCCTTTAATCATCTTAGTTGCTCCTCTTTGCACGTTTTTTTTTCCCCCAAAGCCTCAACATCTTTTTTTTGTAGCATGGTGTCCAAAATTGGTTGCGGTATTCGGGTGTGGCCTTACTAGGGCTTTATAGAGGTAGTAATACTTCACGTGATTTTGATTCTATCCCTCCGTTTACACAACCCAGGATTGTGTCAGGTTTCTTGGCGGCTGCTGCACACGACTGGCTCCTATTCAAGTGATCGTCCGCTAGGACGCCAAGGTTCCTCTCGCAGTTACCGTTTAACCAAGACTGAAGACTTTTTTTTTCCACTTAAAGGGGAAGTCTTCATGATTTTACCCTAGCGGGCTTACTCAAGGAAGCGTTTTTGCCCTAACTTCATCAGCAGTAGAGGGTTGTCCTCGACTTAACGTCCACAGTACGTTTATGTCACTAATGCGGGACAATTGAGTTTCACTACAGTGAGAAATTTGTCAAGTGAGTTTTCGCCCAAGGTTACGGCTTCTCTCTTCAGCAAATCACCGCCGTTGTTCTGCGAGTAACACGGTCGTTAAGCGAATCCAGCATCCCCATTGGCTTGTCAGATGGTAGCAAAAGGGGATCAGGGGACCCCGGGACACACTGTGACCATCATTAATATGAATCAGTGCACGAGCATCTCCATTTTGATCACCATGGGAGGCGTTGCAATAGTCGTAAGTGTTCAAAAATGGCCATAAATCCCTTTCCCCAGTGACGTCGTAACTTCGAACAGTCACTAAATGAAACTCTTGTAAGTCAAGGATTATCTGCACCTTCAAAGTCCTGTCCAGTTCCCCGATGGGGGATCAGCCCCCCCAATGCTCCCTTCTCGCCCTTGGAAACTGCAATCTGGTTTTTTAAAGAGAAGAAGAAGCAGAAAATTTATTTTCCTTGCCCTGTTTTCTCGTTCTTTTCCCTCCCTCCCTGCTATACTAGACCGATAAACCAGAGATATATATATATATATTTTATCTGCAGATCGCTGGGAGGCAGGTGTGCCAGTCAGAATTCACTTCCTTGTTATTATTATTATTTCAACCTGGAGGGTGTGCAGGCACGATTTCAAATTATGCCACCTTATCTTGACATTTTGTGGGGCCTCGCGCTGATGTATGAGGATGCATCTGATCAAAATGGGTGTGTGTTTGTGTGTGTGTGTGTGTGTGTGTGTAGCTCTCCCCCCTCCCTTTCTCTTGGAGATGTGTCATCCAGATAACTTGCAAGAGATCAAAGTTAGTTCTCTCTTTCTCTCCCCTTTCTCAGAAAAAGAAAGAAAAAATAGCTGAGAGCGCCAACAGCTTTTCCTGGTTCTTAACCAGGCGATCCTGTTTGCTGGCAGAGAGCGGCTTGGGGGGTGTGAAAGGATCTGGCTTCTCTGATGGTCCTCACTGAAATTCCAGATCAAGAATGGGGTTTGGGGGTCTCTACCCAGGTCCCCATAGGGATGCGGTGGCCCAGTGGCTAAGATGCACAGCTTGTCGATCAGAAGGGTCAGCAGTTTGGTGGTTCGAATCCCCAGCGCCGCATCACGGAGTGAGCTCCCGTTCCTTGTCCCAGCTTCTGCCAACCTAGCAGCTCGAAAGAATGTTAAAAAAATAAAAATGCAAGTAGGAAAATGAGGACCCCTTTGGTGGGAAGGTAGCAGCGTTCCGTGCGCCTTCGGCGTTTAGTCATGCCGGCCACATGACCAGGGAGACGTCTTCGGACAGCACTGGCTCTTCTTCGGCTTTGTGACGGAGGTGAGCACCACCCCCTAGAGCCGGAAATGATTAGCACGTGTGTGCAAGGGGAATCTTTACCTATTTCTATCCTGGGAGGGTTTTATCCAATCAAAGGGAGCTTCGCAAACCCCTTTGAGATGTCCAAGCAATTGAGATGGCTGCTTCTTCGAAAGTCCACCAGCTGCTCTCCATGAATGCCAAGGTGTGCTTCTTCTTCTTTTTTTAAAAAAACAAATTTTATTCAGTTTTTCACATAAAAACAAAAATCTCTTTTTAGTGGACAACATATTTCTGGGTCATCACCTTTACATACAAATATGACAGCAATTATACATTCATATATGCATACTTAATTCTGTTCTTACCTTTTCCATTCCAAATTTTCAGTAAGGAGAGAAACAAACACATTAATTCTAGCCTCTTTCATTAATCTCAATCGAAACATCTTTTTGTTTCATTTCAATTATTTCAAATATAATCCTTTAATATTTATTTTAAAAATAAAGATAAACAATATGTGTTTGCCTAATAATAATAATAATAATAATAAGTTGCCAATGTCCTTGCTTTTAATAGTCTATATGACTTATTAATTTAGTTGGTTCTTTAGTCTGTCATATTCCCTTTCCATTACACATTCTTTTTATAAATTCTAAATTAATACAAATTTTAACACTAAAGAAAAAAAAAACAAGTATAGGTTTCCCCTTTTACTGCTTTGAGTGTGACACCTCAATGGTTAAAATATACCTTTATTCCCTCATCTTGATTCCCAATAAACCATTATTTTTAAGAAGTTACAATAATAATCATTACATCGTTTCATTTGGATTCCGCAGCATATTTCCCCCTAATTTTTAATAAAAGTTATCAATATCTATATTACCCTATTTTCTAAATATTTTTAATTGCAGAAATATTCTTATTACCCCTTGTCACCCTGCAGAATCCCCTTTTTAATTCATCAACCATTATCTCTGAAAAAACAATTTCTTTTCAACATTTTACTATTTCTGTATTTCTTTATTTCATGCACCTGTTTCTTACTGCTTCTCCCCACCCTCTTTTCCCCATATCTTTTCTCATTCCAGTTTATATCCCTCTCTTTCTTAATATCTTCCTTTCCCCTTTTCTGCTGGGTCTTTCTGCCTTTCCTGACTTCACAGGTATGATTGCCTTCTTAAGTCTCAACTTTTTAACCTTCCTTCTTTCCCCACTTCTTTGCAGCGTTCTTTGTGTTAATTGTCTATTTAAAATGTCTTCTCCTTGAATCGACTCCTCCTCCTCTGAAGCTCTTTCTTCTTGTTCTTCAATCGCCATTTCCATTTTTAATAACACAGAGCAAAGTGATTTCGCCTCTTTCCTGTAGTAATTCTCTCATATTTTTAAGTTCCATTTTAATTCCCGAAGAGATATCATCATTACACACACTTGTATTTTATGATCGTTAAAGTCCACAAAAATACACTTTTACTTTCCTTCTTTCTTCTTTCAATGTTCTAAAGTTCTCAATTGTTCCAGCCCAGGGTCTATACCAAAAACATCACTCAATCCCACAGTCAGTCTTTCCTTGCTTTTTCTTTATTCTAGTTTTGCTTTCACTTTCTAAGTTTCTTATTTTGTTTCAATATTTCTTTAATATTATATCCACACAAGTTCATTCAGAAACAGGATGCTTACCCTTTTGTTTGAGCTCAAGTTTTTGTCAAAAGGTGGCACTATCCATTATACAAAGTCTTCACCTTTTCCCTCTATTTTTTTTATTTAGGGTTTTTGAACATCAATATTCCAACACAATCCAGTCTCCAATTTGTAAATTTTATTATTATTATTTTTGACAATCTTAAGTCCAGCTTTATTTTATGCCTGTTTATTGCCAAAATATTTTAGTCCAATTTAGTTAAATCTTTAGTTCCGGAAAGCCCGCTTAGCTGTCAGAAATATTTTCTTATTTTTTTCCTGTCCCTTTGTAATTTCGCTGCTCACTTTTCTTTTCTTAAAAATTCCATGTTACCTTAATCCCGGGGTACTTTTGTTTAGTTGCATCGCCCAATTGTCCTGGTTGTGACCATCATTAATATGAATCAGTGCACGAGCATCTCCATTTTGACCACCACGGGAGGCGTTGCAATGGTCATCAGTGTTAAAAAAAATGGCCGTAAATCCCTTTCCCCAGTGACGTCGTAACTTCGAACAGTCACTAAATGAAACTCTTGTAAGTCAAGGATTATCTGCACCTTCAAAGTCCTGTCCAGTTCCCCGATGGGGATCAGCCCCCCAATGCTCCCTTCTCGCCCTTGGAAACTGCAATCTGGTTTTTTAAAGAGAAGAAGAAGCAGAAAATTTATTTTCCTTGCCCTGTTTTCTCGTTCTTTTCCCTCCCTCCCTGCTATACTAGACCGATAAACCAAGAGATATATATATATATATATTATCTGCAGATCGCTGGGAGGCAGGTGTGCCAGTCAGAATTCACTTCCTTGTTATTATTATTATTTCAACCTGGAGGGTGTGCAGGCACGATTTCAAATTATGCCACCTTATCTTGACATTTTGTGGGGCCTCGCGCTGATGTATGAGGACGCATCTGATCAAAATGGGTGTGTGTTTGTGTGTGTGTGTGTGTGTGTAGCTCTCCCCCCTCCCTTTCTCTTAGAGATGTGTCATCCAGATAACTTGCAAGAGATCAAAGTTAGTTCTCTCTTTCTCTCCCCTTTCTCAGAAAAAGAAAGAAAGAAAGAAAGAAAAAATAGCTGAGAGCGCCAACAGCTTTTCCTGGTTCTTAACCAGGCGATCCTGTTTGCTGGCAGAGAGCGGCTTGGGGGGGGTGAAAGGATCTGGCTTCTCTGATGGTCCTCACTGAAATTCCAGATCAAGAATGGGGTTTGGGGGTCTCTACCCAGGTCCCCATAGGGATGCGGTGGCTCAGTGGCTAAGATGCACAGCTTGTCGATCAGAAAGGTCAGCAGTTTGGTGGTTCGAATCCCCAGCGCCGCGTCACGGAGTGAGCTCCCGTTCCTTGTCCCAGCTTCTGCCAACCTAGCAGTTCGAAAGAATGTAAAAAAAAAAAAAATGCAAGTAGGAAAATGAGGACCCCTTTGGTGGGAAGGTAGCAGCGTTCCGTGCGCCTTCGGCGTTTAGTCATGCCGGCCACATGACCAGGGAGACGTCTTCGGACAGCACTGGCTCTTCTTTGGCTTTGTAACGGAGGTGAGCACCAACCTCTAGAGCCGGAAATGATTAGCACGTGTGTGCAAGGGGAACTTTTACCTATTTCTATCCTGGGGGGGCGTTGTCTCCAGTCAAGGGGAGCTTTGCAAACCCCTTTGAGACGTCCAAGCAATTGAGATGGCTGCTTCTTCGAAAGTCCACCAGCTGCTCTCCATGAATGCCAAGGTGTGCTTCTTCTTCTTCTTTTTTTAACAAATTTTATTCAGTTTTTCACATAAAAACAAAAATCTCTTTTTAGTGGACAACATATTTCTGGGTCATCACCTTTACATATAAATATGACAGTAATTATACATTCATATATGCATACTTAATTCTATTCTTACCTTTTCCATTCCAAATTTTCAGTAAGGAGAGAAACAAACACATTAATTCTAGCCTCTTTCATTAATCTCAATCAAAACATCTTTCTGTTTCATTTCAATTATTTCAAATATAATCCTTTAATATTTACTTTAAAAATAAAGATAAAAAATATGTGTTTGCCTAATAATAATAATAATAATAATAATAATAATAATAATAATAATAATAATAATAGGTTGCTAATGTCTCTCCTTGTTTTTAATCGTCTATATGACTTATTAATTTAGTTGGTTCTTTAGTCTGTCATATTCCCTTTCCATTACACATTCTTTTTATAAATTCTAAATTAATACAAATTTTAACACTAAAGAAAAAAAACAAGTATAGGTTTCCCCCCTTTTACTGCTTTGAGTGTGACACCTCAATGGTTAAAATATACCTTTATTCCCTCATCTTGATTCCCAATAAACCATTATTTTTAAGAAGTTACAATAATAATCATTATATCGTTTCATTTGGATTCCGCAGCATATTTCCCCCCTAATTTTTAATAAGCGTTATCAATATCTATATTACCCTATTTTCTAAATATTTTAATTGCAGAAATATTCTTATTATCCCTTGTCACCCTACAGAATCCCCTTTTTAATTCATCAACCATTATCTCTGAAAAAACAATTTCTTTTCAACATTTTACTATTTCTGTATTTCTTTATTTCATGCACCTGTTTCTTACTGCTTCTCCCCACCCTCTTTTCCCCATATCTTTTCTCATTCCAGTTTATATCCCTCTCTTTCTTAATATCTTCCTTTCCCCTTTTCTGCTGGGTCTTTCTGCCTTTCCTGACTTCACAGGTATGATTGCCTTCTTAAGTCTCAACTTTTTAACCTTCCTTCTTTCCCCACTTCTTTGCAGCGTTCTTTGTGTTAATTGTCTATTTAAGATGTCTTCTCCTTGAGTCGACTCCTCCTCCTCTGAAGCTCTTTCTTCTTGTTCTTCAATCGCCATTTCCATTTTTAATAACACAGAGCAAAGTGATTCGCCTCTTTCCTGTAGTAATTCTCTCATATTTTTAAGTTCCATTTTTAATTCCCGAAGAGATATCATCATTACACACACTTGTATTTTATGATCGTTAAAGTCCACAAAAATACACTTTTACTTTCCTTCTTTCTTCTTTCAATGTTCTAAAGTTCTCAATTGTTCCAGCCCAGGGTCTATACCAAAAACATCACTCAATCCCACAGTCAGTCTTTCCTTGCTTTTTTCTTTATTCTAGTTTTGCTTTCACTTTCTAAGTTTCTTATTTTGTTTCAATATTTCTTTAATGTTATATCCACACAAGTTCATTCAGAAACAGGATGCTTACCCTTTTGTTTGAGCTCAAGTTTTTGTCAAAAGGTGGCACTCTCCATTATACAAAGTCTTCACCTTTTTCCCCTATTTTTTTATTTAGGGTTTTTTGAACCTCAATATTCCAACACAGTCCAGTCTCCAATTTATAAACTTTATTATTATTATTTTTTGACAATCTTAAGTCCAGCTTTATTTTATGCCTGTTTAGTCCGAAAATATTCCCGAAACCCCGCTTAGCTGTCAGAAATATTTTCTTATTTTTTTTCCTGTCCCTTTGTAATTTCGCTACTCACTTTTCTTTTCTTAAAAATTCCATGTTACCTTAATCCCGGGGTACTTTTGTTTAGTTGCATCGCCCAATTGTCCTGGTTCAGATGTTATCCACCTCTTCCTTCCCTCCTGCACAAATCTTAATCCAGCTGAGTCCTCCTCTTCGGGGTGGCCATTTTAAACCACCGCTGCAGTCGTCTTCGGGGAGGGGGAAAGACCAAGCCCAGGAGGGGAGATGCGGCCCCTCCCCCCTGGCTTGCGGCTTCCCCTTACTCCGCCGCCCCTCCAAGGCAGCTTCAGCCCCTAATCGTAATGATTGGGGCTCTCCAACGAAAGAGCACGGATCATAGCCGCAGAGAGATGCGATCTACGGTCTGTCAGCGAGGAGGCTCCGCCTTCTTCCCCCGCCAAGGTGTGCTTCTCATCCCCACGGTCACATGATCAAAATTCAGATGCTTGGCAAGAGGTTCATACTTACGACTGCTAGAGTGTCACAGAGTCACATGATCCCCTTTTACAACCTTCTGACAAGCCAGGGGAAAGCCAGATTCACTTAACAACTGGGTTACTAACTTACCATTTGCAGTGATTCAATTCAAAGGCTTAACAAATATCTCATTTAACAACAAGACATTGTGGGCTCCGTTATGGTCATACATTGAGTGCATTTTCCTGCTTTGATCTCTTGATTTTGTGTCGAAGGGTTCTAATGTAGATCCCAGCAAGGGGATCTATTCCTGCCAGTCTTCCAAAGGGTAGAGATTTTATTAGCCAAATATCCGGACCAAACCGCCTCCTGATCTGGCCACCGTTCGCTTGGACGGAAGCGAGCTTTCATGGACGGCTCCTCCCGAAATCTCTTCTGCGGCCCTCACTCTTCAAACTCTCTCGTTTCAGATGGCAGCTCTCCAGAGCCCCTTCTACGGCGATAAAATGAACCTCTTCTCCCTCTGCCAGAAGATTGAGCAGTGTGATTACCCACCTCTGCCAACCGAACATTACTCCGAGAAGGTAAGATCCTAAGCCACGCGGCAGAACTTCTGTTCCGACCCAGGCTTCCCAAAATCGTGAAGCAGACTCCTTGTCCTGACAAAACCCCTTTTATTTAGGCTAAAGTGAATTCCCTCTCATTCACATCCAGCAAAGTCCCGGCAAACCGTCTTTCAAGAGTGATTTACACTTACGGTATTTTATCAGCCTTGGAGAGTTGCCAGGCTGATAGCTTCCAAATGCCACGCTGTAGCAGAAAATACTTGGCCAGGAGTCAGGAACAAATCTTCACCCTCATTAAATGTAAACTCCACTCCCCTTTTGCTCCTCTTTGGGAGGGGCCATTCACCGTTCACCTATGCCTTTAATCCCGAGTCGATCCTTGTTCCTTAATTGTTCCCTTCTCCTGGCAGCTCTGTGCATGTGCACGATGGGAACAGGCTCCAGCTGTTCTTCTGCCCCACTGATCTCCAACTGCGAAGGCAGATGATAACTGTCGGACGGCCCTGGCCCCATCTCTGCCTCCGACACAGAGCCCTCGTCCGAGCCTTCCCCAGACTCCAGGACTGGCCCATGTTCCTCCCCAACCTCCTCACTCTCCGAATCTGCCGCCAGCTCCTCTGGCTGCTGGCCGGCCATAACAACTTCTGCCTGCTACTAAAGCCTCGATGGGGAGGAGGGGAGAGAAGCCAGGGGGACAAAAAAAAACAATTTAAGCTTTTCGGATTCTCAAGCTGGGCTGGTGGTCTTTGAAAGCAGGAGGACTCAAAGATGCCAGGGAGAGAAGGAGGGTACGGGGGCTACCTGGCTTGGGTTCCTTTCCCAGGTGCGTTGCCTAGCATGGCTGGCTCCAGCCGCGGTCCAGGCATTTTGATATTTAACCTAATCTCATTTAAGTTTTTGGATCATTTCAAGGCAGGAATGGACTTTAAGGAAGTTCAAAGAGCCAGCTTTGCTTGATCTTAATCGCTTGCGAAATGTACCAGGTGAAAAGGGAATGCGAGGAGGGCATTTATTGGAAGTGGAACCGCTTTGCCTCCAGAAACTGTGGGTGCTTCATCACTGGAGGTTTTTAAGAAGAGACTGGACAGCCATTTGTCTGGAGTGGTATAGGTTCTCCTGCTTGAGCAGGGGGCTGGACTAGAAGACCTCCAAGGTCCCTTCCAGCTTCTATTCTATTATATTCAGGTAGAATAGAATAGAGGGGAGGGAAGGGAAAGGAAGGGGAGGAATGGAATGGAATAGAATAGAATTAGAATTAAAAATAGAACAGAACAGGAAAGAATGGAATAGAATAGAATAAGAATAGAATTAATGGAATGGAATTGGAATTGGAATTGGAATTGGAATTGGAATTGGAATGGAATGGAATGGAATGGAATGGAATAGGAATGGAATGGAATGGAATAGAATAGAATAGAATAAGAATTAGAATAGAATAAGAATTAGAATAGAATTAGAATAAGAATAAGAATAAGAATAGAATAGAATAGAATAGAATAGAATAGAATAGAATAGAATAGAATAGAATAGAATAGAATAGAAGAAATAGGGAATGGAATGGAATAGGAATAGAATAGAATAAGGAAAGAATAGAACAGAATATGGAAGGGACCTTGGAGGTCTTCTAGTCCGGCCACTTGCTCAGGCAGCAAACCTCATACCATTGCAGACAAGTGTCTAGTCTCTTCTTAAAAACCTCCAGTGATGGAGCAGCCACAACGTCTGGTGGCAAGCTGTTCCCCCAGTTAATTGTCCTCAAATCAGTCGAGCCCTTCCTCTTCTTTGTGGCGGCCCCTCAAATACTGGAATACTCCTATCCTGTCGCCCCCGATTCTTCTTTCCTCTAGATTAGCCAAACCCCAAACCTGCGGCCATTCTTCATACGTTTTGAGTCTCCAGGACTTTGACCCTCTTAGTTTGCTCTTCTTTGCACTCTCCCCCACCCAAAAAAATGTCTCAACCTCGTTTGCAACGGGGTGACCAAAATCTCAGCGGCCTTACTAGGGTTTTATAAAGCGGTACCGATCCTTCCCAGTGATCTTGATTCGAGGCCTTCAAATCCATGCCGTTGGAGCCTAGGTGTAGGACAAGGCACCCGGTTGAGCCTCTTCCGGCTCCATCCGAATTGCCCCGGGCCAAGCCCCTCCCTCCAGCCCTCAGCCCTCCTGCGGGCCATTGACCTCTGCCCGGAAAGCACGGCCTGATCCACTGGGCCTGGATGTGGGGCAGCCGTCCTCCTAATTACCGATGAAATAATTACCTCTCTGGCTGCTGAGAGGAGGGGTGGATAGAAGATCAAGGGGTCCACGGCTGGTTTTTCCTAGGTGCCACGGGGTATGACGTGCCGCTTCCCGGCTTAATAATTAAAAGCTCCCAGCCTTTCAAGTGCAAAATGAAAAGAAACAGAAGGGGCGTTTCTCCGTGGCTGATTAGGCGAGCAAAGGAGCAAGTAGGTCACCGCGGGGCAGTGTTGTCCGTCTCGAGGAGTTTCCCAGGCCAGAAGCAAACTTGTTTTTGCAGGAAGAAGTTTTCTTGGAGAACAAGTTGGCTCCGTCAAAAGATGCCGGGGAAACATCTCTCTCTCTCTCTCTCCTTCTTCAGACCATCCCACCGCAGGGCTCCAGTCCAATAACTATCTGGGAAACAGCCCAAGATAGTCCTGTTGTTGAATCCCGCCAGAAAAGCCAGCCAAGCAAGCATTCCTTGGGTGGAAGAACCTCTGTTGGGTGTTCTCCAAGCATTCTAGGCTCCTGGAAATTCTCATAGATAGGTAGGTAGATAGATAGATAGATAGATAGATAGATAGATAGATAGATAGATAGATAGATAGATAGATAGATAGATAGATAGATAGATAATAGGTAGATAGATAGATAGATAGATAGATAGATAGATAGATAGATAGATAGATAGATAGATAGATAGATAGATAGATAGATAGATAGATAGAGAGAGAGAGAGAGACATAGAGAGATAGAGAGATAGAGAGAGAGAGATAGAAAGAGAGAGAGAGACATAGAAAGATAGAGAGAGAGAGAGAGAGAGAGAGAGAGAGACATAGAGAGATAGAGAGATAGAGAGATGAATGAATAGATAGATAGATAGATAGATAGATAGATAGATAGATAGATAGATAGATAGATATGGATGGGTGGGTGGGTGGATGGATGGAGGGATGGATGCTGTAGATATAGATAGGTAGGTAGGTAGATGAGATATATGATTAGAGAGAGGAAGGTAAATATGATAGATGAGAGAGATATATGATTAGAGAGAGGTAGGTAGGTAAATAAGATAGATAAATAGATCATAGAGATATAGATACATGAGAGAGAGATATGATAAATTAGATAGGTAGATAGGTAGGTAGATGATAGAGATATATTTTTTTAAAAAAAAAACAGACAATATCCTTTTTTTAAAAAAAAAAAACAAGTTTTATTAATTTTTAAAACACACAAATTATCATTATTCATTACATGTTTAAACCTTTTTCCATTGTAAATTTAACAAGTCAGATAAATTATGATTCTGTTTTAAACCATTTCCATATAATATACCAAAACCTCTTATTCAATTTCTCTTTACTTCTCTTTACTCTTATTCAATATCATTATTATTATTTCATCTGATTCTTTCTGACTTAGTTACCATTATTCTCATTCTATATTTCTACAAGTTTTTACCAATTCTCCCCCAAAAGACATATACACACAACACACAAAACATAAAAAAATCTTTTTGGAAAGTAACTTGGGCCCAGGTATCTCTCTCTTCATGGACTTCAATTATATTCATGCTCATCTTACATATCATTACTTATTTTATTTACCATTCTAAACCTTCTATATTAACTTCTCCACATATTTCACACTTCTTAATTCTACCTTAATTAATCATCTTAGTTTAAATCATTATACTTGTATCTTTTGTCCATTTTTATCATCCCTTTGTCTCATCCCTTATGAAAAAAAAAGAAAATCAGTTTCTCCTGAAATCATTAATCAGAGTATGATGCCTTTCTATCTCCCCCTAAGTTAATCAAATTAATCTTTAAAATAATATCTAATACCCAATCAGATTTTGCTTGGTACATTCTATCTAACTAATACATCCAACACAATTAAGTGCATAATTAAACAATAAATCCAAATATTAAAAAGAAATACTATAATAAAAATTTTATAATACCATCAATACCATAATTTTATTAAACTCTTTAATTAAAACAATATTCTAAACCTCTCCTATTATTAAGTTTTAAAGCCAATCATTTTTAAACATTTTAACATTTTAATCTCTTATCAACTCTTAAACCATTGCAATACTACCATCTCATCTTATGTACCTTGCAAAATCTTTTTTTTTTAAAAATTATACTTTATCCATTATCCATAAAAAATTCCTTTTTTCCATTTAATTTCAAAACATTGTAGCTTTTCTCCACCTTTTCCCTTTCTTTCTTTTCCCAACAAACCTTTCTACCCCCCCTTCTTCTAGCCTCTGCCTTACCGGCTTCCCTTCTCTGTCGTATTTCTTTTCCCCTTTGTTTACAATCATCATATTGGTTTTGCACTTTATTTTTCCCTTTCTTAAATGTTTTTTGGATCTTAAGTCCTTAAATCCTTTAGTTTTCTTCTTTTCTCTTCTCTTCTTTTGTTTCTCTCTTCCTTTTTTTCTGGATCAAATTCTGAGATTCATTAAAGATGGCTCCTTCCTTTCTTTCTTGTTCCTCTGCTGTCTTCATCTGTTGTAATTTTTGTTGATAATTAGTAGCGCCATTTCTAAGAAAAGGAAAGCTTCTTCCACACCATCTTTACCATTTTTTTTGCTTGTTCATATTCTTTTCTTAGTTCCTCAACAGAAAGAGCCATTATAAATCTTTTCTTTTCTTTTCTCCTTCTTTCTTCTTACAACAACCAGAATATTCAAAAGAAAATAAAAAGATAAAACAATCCCAAAGTTATCAATCAGTCCAAACCAAGGCAGAGTTCTCACTTTCTCCTTCTGGGGTAATATCAATCAAAGAGAAAGAAAGTCCAAATCTGTTTAAAATCTTATTACAATATATTCTAGTCTTCAAATCCTTAAGGCATCTGCTCCAACAAATCTTAGCATACAAATATTTTCTTCTTAATCCTCTCTCTTCCCACTCATCGCTTAAAACCAATTTCCACCTAAAAAATAGGTTTCTTAATATCCAGTTATTTATTCCGTAGGAAAAGAGGGAAAGCTATCCTTTCAGCACCTTCAAGCAGCCGCTTTTTCCTCTTCTGGCAGGTATTATTCAGAGAATCATACTTTTCAGGAATTTTATTAAATATGTCTTAGAGTCCTAGGAGCCAAGAAAAACTTTCTCCTCTCAATCACTTTCTCCACTTCCTCCTGCGCATTCTTACCCGGCTGCCAGCTTCTTTGTGGCGGCCATTACGGACCGCCGCTGCACCATCCTGGGAAAAGGGAGTTCTGCCGGCCAGGGAGGGAGTCTGCAGCACCCCAAACCCTTCTCCGGATCCCCCTACTTCAGCTGCCCCTGCAGGCAGCCTAGCTCCGTACCCGGCTGGGTCGGAGCCCCAAAACGGCTAGCGCGGCAGGGATCGCGCAGCTTCGCAAATCCCTGCCGCTCGCGAAGCCGACAAACCGGAAGTCCAGACAATATCCTTTTTGACAGTCTGCAAGATCCAATTCTCCTACCTTAATTTGAATACACACATCTTATCGATATCTATGCTTAAATTACCCATTGTCCAATGAACAATGAAGTGATGGTCATAAGAAGCTAAGGAAATAGGTAATAGGAAAGATGAGAAGAATAATAGTAACACAACCCTACTAAGTGGTTTGACATCCCAGGCACAAAGCAACGTGGTGCCAATTAGTTGTTTAGCAGAGTGATGGTATTGGGAGGGGAGAATTGGTAGTTGTTTTCGGGCAATCCCCTATAGCAGTGGTAGCTAACCTTTTTGGGCTCCTGTGCCAAAAATTGTGTGCGCGGTTGCATGCTCGCGCTCGTGTGCCAGCACCCAGAAGGAAATGCACGCCCTCCCATGCCCCCTACACATGCACGTGCAATCCCCCACCCTGAACTGTGCCTCATAGCTAATTTTTGGCCAGTTTGAGGCCTTTCTCGGCCTCCCAAAGGCTTGAGGAAGGCTTCTGCAGGGTTCCGCAAGCTTTGCAGGCTGAAAACTAGGCCCGTTTCGTCACTTCCCGTTTTTCCGAAAATACCGGAAGTGGCTCCTTCCAACTCCGTTAGTCTGTTATTCCTTTGTTGAACTGCATCAGTGGCTCCTTGGGCAGTCTTGAGCTTTCTGGATCGACGCAGGAAGAACATTCTTCATTGTGCTTTTTTTGGGAGGTTCGATGTCCACGTTAAGCCTCGAGATATTACAGAGCCCAGAAACTATACCGTTGATTATAGCGTTGTTGTGGCTTTTCCCCCACATACAACTGGATGTCCAGTTGTGCAAGTTGTGTGTGTGTGTTCATCCCCCCCCCACTTCCCTCTTTCCTTCCTCAACAGCTGCGGGAGCTGGTCAGCATGTGTATCTACCCGGATCCAGACCAGAGGCCCGATATCGGTTACGTGCACCAGTTAGTGAAACAGATGCACCTCTGGACGTCCAGCACTTGAAGCGTGGCTCCTTTGAAGTCCGGCAAGGAGAACCGTTTATCCGGCTTAGTCTTACTTTTGTCTTCAGACGAAACCAAAGCGGTGCCTCACCGAACTCAGAAGTGGCTTTTAAGTGGAGTTGAGCCTTCTTTAAAAGGAAAGAAGACCCTTCCATGATTTGTGTACAGGTGCCCGGCAGGTGGATCTCATCCCAGCCCCCACACGGCTGGGCGATAAAATGGCGGCCCAGCATGACTTGCCTCTCTTCCGAAACCGGATTATAACATGTTACCGATGTAGATCTTGTGGCTTTTTATTTTTTATTTTTTATTTTGGTTTTGTTTTGTTTTTTTTTAAAAAAAAGATCTTTTCTTCAAACTTCGTTTGCGTGTAATCTAAAGTTAGGCTTTGTAAGCAAGGGTTTTCTGGTTGGTGTATTTTTTTCTTTTTCTTTTTTTTTGGACATACCCCTCGTATCTTTTTAACTAATGTGAAATATTGGGAAGGTGAATTCCTTTGGGGGAAAACCGCCTCAATCTTAACGTTAAGAATTGCAATAGATTTAATTTTTTTTTCCCCAGAGGGGTGGGGAGGGAAGGGGTCGTGTGTGTAACATGTATAACTGCTACTTCGCTTCTTCTAGCAGTGGTTATATTAGCCAGTTCAGATTTTAAGTTTGTGTATTTTTTTTTTTTTAAACAAAGAAAGAACATCCAACCTGCTTTTTTAATTTCCCTTTGTATTTCCTTCCGTTGCAAAGAAAGTGGGTAACGGAGAAGGAGGAGGAAGCTGAATTTTCCCTTCTTCTTTTTTTCCCTCTCCTTTTCAACCAACCTCAGAATGATTTATTTTGCAGTGTGGATTGTCAACTCTGGCTGCTCAGACCAGGTGAGCTTTTCAAAACCAAAGGAACGTCGTGTTTTGTCACATTTTTTTTTTCCCGGTTCGAGATCGCCACGGCGACTTCCGTAGCCCGATGAGCGAGTCCGACTCCAGGCGCTGGGTACCCTTGTGTAAAAGCCCATCTCTAGCCCAGGGTTGAGCCCCTAAAATTCAGGGCACCCCCCCCACACACACCAAACAGGCCTCGAAAACCAGGTAAGTCCAGAGGAAAACGGCTTTCAATTCCCGATCACCTGCATTTTTACTGTGAAAACTCATTTACCAATGTGAATACTTTTTTAAACAAGTTGATCTGAAGGAAAATAATAATAATAATAATAATCCAGACTTAAGCATTCCGGAGATGCAAAGCTTAAGTTTTTTTTTAATTATTATTATTGGACGGAGGGGATCGCTATCTCTTGCAACCAGGATGTTCGGGAGAGGAAGTCACAAGTTTCTCTCCGCTGGGCGCTTTTTAGAGGAGGAGGAGGAGGAAGAAACAACGAAAAAAAAATAAAGTTTCTTTTTTCCTGGAACGAAGATTGAAAAGTACAGGCATGGTTTTTGGAAATTTAAGTCACCGGTTTGGAACGGAGGACTTTTAAGAAGGGCTGCCAAATGGCGAGGCTGGGTAGGTGGGATATGGGGGGTGACCAGAGGCCCAGGAGAGAAAAAAATTCTCGTGAAGATCCTGCCATCGGCTCCCAACTTGCTGAAGCTTTTTCTCTTCCCTTCTGCCAAAAACTTTCCGCCGCTCTGCAGGTGATTTTTGGGGGTGGGTTGCCTAGTCTTGGGGGTGGAGGGTGTAACAACTTTGAAAAAGTTTTGGGCTGTCGGGGGGGGGTGGGGTTGGAAAGATAAATTGCTTGGCTCCACCTGATTGTGCTCTTTCTCTCTCTCTCTCTCCCGTTTTGAGGCCTCCTCTTCACATTTGTTGTTGTCCTTTTGACAAAGGAAAAACCCCCAAAGAACTGCATTTTTAGGAAAGATTTAGAGCGATTTACCAAATAAAAGTTTCCTTTGTTAAAAAAAAAAAGTTTCCAGCACTGAGTTTTGGCGTCGATGAGGGGCTTCAAAAGTAGCACGCCGTTCAACATTCAGGCAGGAGGGCATAGTTGAATCCGGGTAGTCCTCGACTTGCGACAACGGAGGCCAAATTTTACACGGCTAAGCGAAGAGGGTGGTTAAGGCAGCTTTTTTTTTCGCCCTCCCTTCTTACAACCTTCCTTGCCACCGTTGCTAAGTGGATCGCTGCAGTGGTTAGGTGAGTGACACGGACGTAAGGTGAATTATGGCTGCCCCCGTTGTCTCCTGCAAACCGTCAAGTCCACGTCAACGGCCAAGCATCCGAATTTTGGCTGTGGGGGATGCTTACAACGGTTTTGTAAAAAGTGTGAAAAACAATCGTGGGTCACTATTTTTTCCAGGGCTGCCGTAACTCACAACAGTCACTAAACAAAAGATTTAAGTTGATTGATTTACACAGAGAACAGGACTGTGGGCGGTGCCCTCACACCAGATCTGGGGTTTGCTAATTGCAATGTGCAATACCCAATAACCCAACTTGGAGACGAAGAGGAAGGTTATAAGTCAAGGACCCTCCCTGTATTCAAAGCCATAAAGTTTACATCGCAACAGGTAGAGAACACGATGGGCTTTGGAGTCTGTTCTGACTCAGCTTCCCAAATATGACAAACCCTCCGACGGGAACTCAAAACATTTCTTTAATTGGGGCGCCAGCAGCCCTGCCCAAAAGTGTCTCTCACAGGCTAACAAATCTGGCCAGAAGATGAATAATTGTCTGCCACGCCTACTTCTCTCCACCCTCTGCCTTTTATCCCCAGAGGTAGGGTGGAGGCTCTGCTAGCAGCAGTGGCTCTTCCGTCCCGAGGACCGGCCTATAGATTTCCACTGCTCTCCTCTCCTCTCTGCCTTCTGGGCATTTGCGCGTCGGGCACTGTTCCTCCTCTTCCTCATCAGCCACCTCCAGACCTGGGGTCTCTTGACTCCCCATCTGAGGGATGACGGATGGCCCAGGATGGCCTGTGTCTGTCTGTCTGACGGCTCCATTCCCTCTTCCCCCTCAGAGCTCTCAGGTTGCCTTGATGCTGACCCTGCCCTCCTCCAAATTACAAGAATAACCCGCCCTGTTTCCATTATTTATTATTCATTTATTCATTCGGTTAATCGTAACAAGATTATTTCGACTTTGAAGGAATACTCTCGGTCCCCTAACCGTGTCCCGGACTCTCCGCCGGGAATCAGGACGTGTCCATGGTCTGCACCGTCTCCTCCGCCACTTCCAGTTCCAGGCGGATAACCTTTTCCGATAGGATGCCCGTGGTGCCCTTCTCACACCGGTATCTTCCTTGCCTGTCGAGGAGCAAAAAGGCAGCACCGTCACAGAAGCTTTCTGGGTCGGAGTAACTAACTCTACAAGCGCTGTGGCCCTGTGCAGCTGTGGCAAGCAAGGCTTTTTCCCCAGAGAGATTTTGGGAATCTTGAGGACTAGAAACACACACAGATTTTTTCATGCCTGTGGAGACTCTCCATAGGGTCGTGATTATCCCAAAGGTGCTTTCCTCCCCACCCCCCACCCCCCAAAAAGGTGACTGGACTTCCCTGTGTTTTTTTTCCTTGAGGGCATTTTGCTTCTCATCCCAGAAGCTTCTTCAGTTCTAATGGAACATCAACCCTTCCCACGCCCCCAGAACTGAGGAAGCTTCTGGGATGAGAAGCGAAACATCTTCAAGCAAAAACAAAGGAAAAGTCCACTTGCCTTTTGGAAAAAGCCCCTTTGGCCACGCCCTTTTTCACACGTCTCCTTCAGTGGGAGGAACGATGGGGGGACCACCAAGGATTTTGCAAGAAAATCACGCAAAAGGGGGCAGATTGATACCACTCCAAACGTTTTCAGCCCACATCCCGGACGGGAGCTGCAACCTTCACATGGCCAATTCAGCCTCATGTCCCACAGCCTGAATTCCTCCGTTGGGAGCCTCGGTCATTTCAGTCGATGCATCGATGAATCGTTTGCAAAGGCGCTTTTTCAAGAGGCGCCTGGGCTTCCTTGTTTTTTTTTTCCTTGAAGACGTTTCGCTTCTTGTCCTGAAGGAGCTTCTTCAGCTCTGACTGGATGGTGGGAAGGATTTATCTTCAGTTAGAACTGAAGCAGCTTTTTGGATGAGAAGCGACAGGTCTTCAAGGAAACACAAGTGGATCGAGTGGCCAGTTTTAAGTTTCTGGGTGTTACCCTAAAAGAGGACCTGACCTGGAGTGCCCACAACGCAGCCCTGGCCAAAAGGGCCCAGCAGAGATTAGACTACCTGAGGCTTCTCAGAAAACAACACCTGAATGAAAAACTGCTGGTGACCTTCTACCGCTGCACCATAGAGAGTATCTTAACTTATTGCACCTGTGGATGGTTTGCCAATTGCACAGTGGCAGATAGGACAGCGCTCCAGAGGGTGAACATCATTGCCCAGAGGATCATTGGTTGTCCTCTCCCCTCTTTGGAAGAGCTTTAGAGCTTCTGCTGCCTTAAGAAAGTTCAAAACATCCTCAAAGATCCATCTCATCTTGGGAACCCCCTTTTTTAAAACCATTACCATCTGGTAGACGGTACAGGACAATAAAAACAAGGACAAAATAGGCTGAAAAACAGCTTCTAGCCCTGGACAGTAGGTCTATTGAATTCTACTGTATAGTGCAATATGAATGCAATATCAGGGGTTTTTCAATTCAATTGCATAGAATGTGAAGGAGGTGTGTTTGTGTTTATTTTCATAGCCATAATGCGCACTGAAGATGGTATTAAATTGCGTTGTATGAGGTGCAATGATAATAAACTAAACCAAACGAGGAAAGTCCAGTCACCTCTTGAAACAATCATGGCCTGGGTGGCCGAGAATATCCATAGACGTTTGCATTTGCTACCTTAGACAGCTAAGTCCTTGAGTTACGACCACAACCCCGAGCCCAACATTTGCGACAGATCTGTTAAGCGAGTTTCGTCCCATTTTTACAACTTTCCTCGCGCCCAATTGCTAAGTGAATCCTTGCATTTTGTATAAGTTGGGAGCACGGTTCTTAAGCGAATCTAGCTCCCCCACTGACCGCCACGCGGCAACCATCAGAAACACGAGTCAGTTGCCGACAGTCTGAATTTCGATCACGTGACTGAGGGGACGCTGCAACGGTCGTGAGTGTGGAAAAAAAACGGTCGTAAGTCACACTGTTTTTCACTTCTGGCTATTATCGTGCTCGGGTTTCTCAGCCTGTTTCAAAGGACTCTCTTTCCCCAAGAAGAACTTTTGCAAGATCCGTTGCAACCGTGGTGGCTCTTCCAAGCAAAACCCTATCTGGTTCACACACACACACACACACACACACAAAATCAACCCCTCACCTTTCCCCCTTTTTGTTTGGTGTGTTGTACGGACGGAGGAAGTCCAGCTTGCTCTTGTTAATGACGCAGATATCAATGTTACTGCCAGAGCCCAGGTCATTAAATATCCCGGCTGCAATAGCATCTCTCACGAGAAGTTTGGCTTCTTCTTCCTAGAGGGAGGGAGGGGGAAGGAGGAGGGAAAAATAACAACAGCACTTAAGACTTATAAATACCTCTTCACGGTGCTGCACAGCCCACTCCCAACCGTTTACAGAGTCAGCCTCTTGGCCTCCCAACCATCTGGGTCCTCATTTTACTGACTTCGGAAGGAAGGAAGGCTGAGTCAACCTTGAGCCGGTGAAGATCGAACTGCTGGTAGTGGGCAGAATTGGCCTGCAACAGTGCGTTCTAACCACTGTGCCACCACAGCTGATAGAGGAGTAGATCGATAGACAGACAGAAGACAGACAGACATGGATGGATGGATGGATGGGATTGGAATAGATACAGACAGACAGATAACAATAGCAATAATTAGACTTATATACTGCTTCGCAGTGCTTTGCAGCCCTCTCCAAATGGTTGACAGAGCCAGCTATTTCACCCAACAATCTGGGTCCTCCTTTTACCCACTTCGGAAGAATGGAAGGCTGAGTTAACCTTTAGGAGGAAGGGAGGGAGGGAGGGAGGGAGGGAGGGAAGGAAGGAAGGAAGGAAGGAACGAAGGAAGGAATAGAAATCCAACCAGTGAAGAAGGAAGGAAAGAAAGAGAGAGAGTGGAGGGAAGGAGGGTGGAGGGAGAGGGAAAAGAGAGAGAGAGAGAGAGAGAGAGAGAGAGAGAGAGAAGAGAGAGAAAGAAAGAAAGAAAGAAAGAAAGAAAGAAAGAAAGAAAGAAAGAAAGAAAGAAAGAAGAAAGAAAGAAAGAAAGAAAGAAAGAAAGAAAGAAAGAAAGAAAGAAAGAAAGAAAAGAGAGAAAAGAAAGAAATAGCAATAGCCCTTAGACTTATATACCGCTTCACAGGGCTTTTACAGCCGTCTCTAAGCAGTTTACGGAGTCAGCCTCTTGCACCCAACAATCTGGGTCCTCATTTGACCCACCTCAGAAGGACGGAAGGATGGGTAAACCTTGATCAAGCAAAAATACAGATACATAGATACATAAACATACATATATACATATACATACACACACACACACACACACATATATATACAGTCCTTGACTTACGACCACAATCAAGCCCACAACTTCTGTGGTTAAGTGTGAGATGTTGGTTAAGTGAGCTTTGCCTCACTTTACGACTTTTCTTGCCACGGTTCTCAAGCGAATCGCTGCAGTAGATAAGCTAAGTCACCCCGGTCCTTAAGTGAATCTGGCTCCCCCCCCACTGTCAAGAAGGTCACAAAAGGGGGTCGTGTGATCCCCCCAGGGACGCTGCAACCGTCATAAATACGAACCCGTCACCAAGCGTCTGAATTTGGATCACATGACCATGGGGGGGAACCCTGCCATTGTCGTTGTGAAAAAACGGCGGCAAGCCACGTTTTGCAGTCCCATTGTAACTTTGAATGGTCCCTAAATGAACTGTTGTAAGTCGAGGACTACCGATATATATATATATATATATATATATATATATATATATATATATATATTATGTATAATATATACATAACAACATGTAAGTACCATGAAAACTTAACACACACACACACACACACACACACACACACACACACACACACACACACACACACACACACATATATATATATATATATATATATATATATATATATATATATATATATATATATATATGGCCTTCAGCTTTGTTCAGGGTATTTTCCCACGTCATAGTAGTGGTGCTTTTAAAGTTGTAGCAACGTTTCAGCAGAATCTCATCTGCCATCATCAGGCTTCTGTATTGTGTCCGTCTGTGAGTCAGACTTTTACAGTGGTTTCAGATTTAAATTTGGAGCAGCCTATTGCTGTGCCAGAATGGTTTTTCTTCATCCTGATTGGTTGGGAGCAATAGGCTGCCCCAAATTTAAATCTGAAACCACTGTAAAAGTCTGACTCACAGACGGACACACTGCTACAGAAGCCTGATGATGGCAGATGATCTCTGCTGAAACGTTGCTACAACTTTAAAAGCACCACTACTATGACGTGGGAAAATACCCCAACTGAAAGCTGAAGGCCATACATGTAAGTACTGCCACGAAAACTTAAGAATATATATATATATATATATATATATATATATATACACACACACACACACACACACACACACACACACACACAGAGAGAGAGAGAGAGAGAGAGAGAGCAGAAGAGAAAACAGGACAAAGATATGGAAAGAAAAGAGACAACAGAGAAATTGACAGGTGCTTCTACAGCTACACATTAGCTGGAATTATGCAGTTGACTCTTCCAGTTTGGGGGTGGGAAAGAAAAACATTCTCCAAAAAAAGAGGAAATAATTTTTTTTGCAAAAGTTTTATTCAATTTTTACGTATGAGAGAGAGAAAAAAATATATTTTTTTTCAGTGTGAACAACATGATTCAAACTTGACTTACATTTCACATTCATCTTTCACATTTGGTAACTTATCTGAAACTTACTTTATATATTTTCTTTAATTTTAATCATCAAGCTTTTCCCATCTTATTTTATAATTTTTTCCAATACATTGTTTGATCAATATTACTACTTATGAAACGATGGGATTAATTATGTCTGTTTTATCTATAATTTTTTAAAGGTATTTATTTTTAGGTAATGAGAAAGGGAACTTGCAGACGCAGATTTAAAAGAGATATACGTAATGTAGTAATTATTAGAAAATTATTATGTTTTCTTCTTTTTTAAAGTGTTAACTCAAAATTAAATTATCTTAGGGGAGGGGGGATTAATTATGTGATACGTTTAGCCACAGGGATGGCACTTTGGAATTGGCAAATAGGGGTGTTGTATGGTTTGTTGGTTTTTTTAGTATGTTGAAAATGTGTGAATTGCTGGAATGATGAATTAATAGATGAGTAAATTGCAGACCTGACTTCATGAGAAGATAACATATAACGAAGATGAAAATACATAATGATGCATTAAGGATTTAAAAAAGGGGAAATAAATTTTGCCTGCATTTGAATAACTGCGAAGTTCAACAGAGGGAGCGAGCCTCTGCCCTGGGCTGAAGGAGGAAACAAATGCAGCCAATTTGGCACTGCTCGCTCCTGAAATGATTATTTATTTTTCCCCACCTTGCATTTAAAAAAAAAGAAGCTCCCCCTGCTTCTTCATTCATATTCCCAAGGGGAACGAGGTCCCCCAAAAAAATAAAATTAGGAAAATAAAACAAATTTTATTCGCAAAATTTTATCTGCAAAATCTTTTTTTTTTCCCGCCCCTGGGAGAGAACGGACACTCTTGGAGCTCCTCCCTAAATGCCTGCAAAGTGACCGTAGGAACAACGGTATAAGACGAAACTCTCTTATTAGATCAGCACCCTCTGCAGGGCCACCAGGAAAAGGGTCTCCATGTTTCCAAGGCTGCCCTGGATAAATCATCCCTGAAGTAAAAACGGTGCCTTCCTTCCTTCCTACTCTCCTCCAACTCCCTCTACAATCCTTTCACTGCCTCCTTCCCTCCTCTTCCAGAGGTGGGTATTCAGCCGGTTCGGACCAGTTCTGGAGAACCGGTAGCAGAAATTTTGAGTAGTCCGGAGAACCAGCCAATCCCACCTCTGACTGGCCCCGCCAACCCCATCTCTTCTCTGCCTCCTATTGAGTCCCAGCTGATCGGCTGGGTCTCCTTTGGTTGCCTTGCACAGGAGAACGGAGCTGGAAAGCAGGTTAGTGGGATGCAGAGGGAAGGGGGATTTTGCAGTATATCCTTCCCCTGCCCCGCCCACCAAGCCACACTCACCAACACCACGCCCACAGAACCGGTAGTAAAAAAATTAGAATCCCACCACTGAAATGTGCCCATTTATTTATTTTTTGGGATTATCTGCAGATTTTCTATTGCCCGGGAAGCGATTTCCTAGCTGTAGTTAGGAGGAAGACGAGACCGAATGGTCTCTTCAGCCATTGGAGCCTTCTCCTGCCCCTTAGAAGAGGACAACCGTGCCCAGCTCCCTTTTCCTGCCGCTCAGCGGCCTCCGCTCGCACCGCCCACCCGGGCTCCGCCGCACCGCCCGGGCTCCGCTCAGGTATCCGGCTGGGGCTGTCAGGAGTTGCCGCCGGCGCGGCTCTGCAGCGGCCAGTCCAGCGTTGTACTCGGGAAGGAAAGGCAAAACCAGGAGCCGCTGCTGCCATTGCAAAAGCGCCCGCGGCTCTTCCTTTTTGCCTTTCCTTCCTGAGGCAGCGGGACTAGAGCCACGCAGAGCCGCGCCAGCGGTAGCAACTCCTGACTGGGCCTCCGAGGGGAGGGAAGGAGGAGAAGAGGGGGGCGATTCCCAAAAATCGAATTCGATTTTAATCGGAAGAATATCATGTCTGTACCTGCAAGAACCTCAGAAAACATACACACATTATTTATTTATTTATTTTTGGCACAGATGCCCAGATGGCTAGAAAAGATGAGAGGGAAACACGCAGATTTTAAACCTGAACTGTTTTTAACTAGGTACGATCCCAGGGAGGAAAAATCGACAAGGACGTATTTAATATTAACGTGCTTTAACAGCAGCGGGAATTATTTTCGCCCAATATTGGGGAAAATGAAGAAACACCGCGAGACGAAGGAATAGGGAAGATACGAGACTGTGCAGAAATAGGATAGACTGACACTGAAAATGAAACCGAGAGAAGTCACAGAATTTTATCAAACATGGAATCTATTTTATCAGTGGATGGAAGAAAAAAAAGGGGGCGAAGATTGAGAATGTAAAGATGTATTGTTAAGCCAACTAAACACCCGGATGTGATGTTTATTAAGTACTAAGAATTGTAATTAGTAGAAACTTAATTGATATTAAAAAATAATAATAATATAGACAAGGGGGCCTTGAAAATAAGTCATGTCAGATGTGAGTTTGGAGAGAAACAGGACCAAATCTTAGAAAAACTCTAGAATTTCAGCCTCTTTTGCAGGCTTTCACCCTGGCAAACCTGCCTCTCCGTCTCGCAGACCCCACCCAGACCAACTAGCCCCACCCCAGGGCCCCTCACTCTACAAGGCTGAGCAAGGGGGAAAGGCGTGCTCCTCATCCTCACCGTCAAGTCCCTGCCGCACACCCAGGCCTCTTTTTAACCCTATAGGTTCTCCCCAATTTTTTATTCCAGCAGCAGCTGCCATGCGTAGCGCTGAAGAGGACCCCAAGGGGCAATTGAGGCTGTTCCCAGCACATGTTCAAGCCCCTCCAGAGACCTTCCACACGAGAGGCCCAGGTTCTCACAGCTCAATTACTTCGGGCTCCCAATCTCCTCCGTGGAAAAGGCTTTACTCATTTGCAGGACTCTTGCTATTCCTAATTTCAACAGACACACACACACACACACACATCCCAAGCTGGCTCTCAGTTCAGGTCCTGGCTTGATGACATCAAGACACCCAACCTAATTCTGCTAAGCCAATGTTTTGCACTCTTGGCCGCTTGGCCCAATTCTGGGTGGACTTTGGCTCCCAGAATTTTCCCAGGCAGCAAACTCAGAATAACCAGAGTTGGAAGGGGCTTTGGAGGCCTTCTAGTCTAAGCCCCGCCCCCGCCCCCACTCAAGCAGGAGGCCCTGTACCAAGACTCTTCGAACTTGGCAAAGTTTAAGGCTTGTGGACTTCAACTCCCAGAATTCCCGAGCTAACATGACTGGAGGAGGAGGAATTCTGGGAATAGAAGTCCACAAGCCTTCAACGGTCAAGTTGGAAGACCCCTGGCCCTATGCCATTTCAGACAAATGATTGTCCAGCCTCTTCTGGAAAACCTCCAGTGTTAGAGCACCCACAATTTCAGGAGGCAAGCTGTTCCACTGGCTAATTGATTTGGGATTATAGAATGACAGAATTGGAGGGGACGTGGGAGATCTTCTAGCCCAAACCCCTTTCAAGAGGAGGCCCTCTGCCATTCTCGGTGAGGAACCCTGGAAGGTGAACTCCACGGATCTTCAAGTGGCTAACCCGAGTCCTAACGAGATTCAGACAGTCCCCACCTAAGACCCATCTCCTTTCTTAAATCCTTCCTGCAGATCCACAAGGCCAGGAACGTTATCCAGACCTAGGAGGTCAATTCAGACAACCTTGCCTTACTTTCTGGAGGAAAAACCCACCTGGTGGTTAAGACTTCCAGGCCATCTTCACCACCGAAAGTTGAAGAAAGTCCAAAACATCCTTAAAGATTCATCTCATCCTAGGTACCCTTTTTTTTTTTTTTTGAACTATTACCATCGGGCAGGCGGTACAGGGTAATAAAAACAAGGGCCAAAAATAGGCTGAAAAACAGCTTCTCCCCCAGAGCCTGCAGGAACTATACTGAATTTTACTGTATAGCGTGCAATATGAATGCAACATCGGGGAGGTTTTCCATTCAATTGTCAAGAATGCAAAGGAGGTGTGTTTGCGTTTCATTTTCACAGTTAGAAGGTACACTGAAGATGGCATTTAATTTCGTTGAACGAGGTACAGTGACAATTAAAGTAAACTCAACCCAACTAAGAAGCGCTTCGATCTGGAAAATGCTGACAGCCCGTCTTATTAAAAACTTAAAATACAGATTTAACGATAGGGCTGCCAAGGAGGTGGCTACAATTAATTGAGGGTGGGGGTGGGGGAAGTCCCCCAAAAGTTTGGGGGATTGGGGAGATCCTCCTTAAAGGTTGCTGGATCTAAACTACCTGGGAACACAGCCCCGCTCCCCACCCAGCCTAGAGATATTCTCATAAATGAGATTATACAGTAAGAGTGATGTACTGTATTTCAAGTCAGCTGTGACAAGCAACCCTTTCCAAGGCAGGCGGCTTGCGCACCGTTGCTACATCGCGTAATGTGTCCCCGGGCTCCGATGTGCATGGCCATTTACCGCCGCAAGACAAATGGGCCGCGCTTGTAAAAGGCACAAAGAGGTCCAGGCCAGCCGTCTAATGGTCACCGCAGCTGTGCCAAACGGCTGGAAGAGGCCACGGCAGAGGCCCCAAGTTCATTAAAACTGACCAGTAATGGATCCGTGAAAACGCGCCGGAGGAATTGAGCGGTAAAGGCTAAAATAAATAACTCAGCATGGAGAGCTCATCCGAAATGGTGTTTGATAAATTATTTATCATGGAAGGAGATTGCCTGCATTTAATTTTGGAGCTACTGGTAGCATCTTTAAAAGATGATTTATGTCTTGTAATACCATTAAACTCTATATTGGCCCTCTGCTGGCTATAAAGTCTGCTGAGATTTAAAGAACGAGCTTTAAACTGTCACTGCAGCATCATCGTGGAGAGGCCTGTATTAAATCTCGACTTTAAACCTGTTATCTGGAGAGTTGCATTCGGTACACGCGCCAAAACTTGATATATTGCCTCCTTCCAGCTCTAATGACAAGAGGCCCAAAGAGTTGGGAGTCTCCTTCTTTTCCCCCACTCAACGTTTCTGCCTTTGTCTTGCAGATGTTGGCTTAACTTGGCTAGGAAAGACAGCGGGATTTCCAGAAGAAAAACTGCAAGGGAAGGGCCAAACTTAACTCCTGGCACTTTCAAAAGCCACGTCCCTTTCAAGGCAACCATAACCCAACCCAGGTCCAACATCCACATGGTTTTCCTGGACACAGTACAGAAATGGCTGCCCAACGCCAACCTCCTTCCAGGTGTTTTTCCAGCTTACCAGTTGGACTGACAAAGCTGGAGTTTTCAACCTCTCCACCAAGGGGTAACCAGATCTGGCCCAGCTTCTCTTCTATGCATGACAAGGTCAAGGATAGGAACTGTCTTCTACTCCTCTCAAGCTTGGTGACTTGGAGATGGGAGGACTTCAACGCCCGCAATTCCATGCTGACTAGGGAATTATGGGCCTTGAAGTCCAGCCACCTTCAAGTTCCCAAGCTTGATGAAATATTGCTTGGAGGATTTCATTAACCCCCAAAATTTGAAAAGCAGACTCTCTTCTACGGAGGGGGTCCCTGGTGCTCTCTGAGCTTGGTGGCTTTCTTGAAGACATTTCATGACCCAATCGAGGTAACATCGTCCATGCTAATCATCTGACGCTGTGCTCATTAAAAGGAGTCTTACACTTAGGCAAGAAAAACCAAAAGGGCACATATAGTAGATTGGGTGAAACCAGGCTTAATAGCAGGAACTGTGAGAGGGATCCTGGAGTCTTAGTGGACAACCAGCTAAATAGGAGCCAACAATGTGCACCGGCAGCCAAAAAAGCCAAGGCAATCCTGAGTTGTATTCACAGAGGGATACAATCAAGATCAAGGGAGGTACTAATACCACTCTATAAAGCCTTAGTAAGACCACACCTAGAGTCCTGCATCCAGTTCTGTTCACCACATTACAAAAAAGATGTTGAGACTCTAGAAAGAGGGCAGAGAAGAGCAACCAGGATGATGAGGGGACTGGAGGCTCAAACATACGAAGAACGGATGCAGGAACTGGGCCTGGCTGGTCTAGTGAAGAGAAGGACCAGGGGAGACAGGATAGTAGCCTTCCAATAGTTGAGGGGCTGCCACAGAGAGGAGGAGGGGGTCAAGCTGTTTTCCAAGGAACCTAAATGCCATACAAGGAATAATGAATGGAAACTGACCAAGGAGAGATTCAACCTGGAAATAAGGAGAAATTTTCTGACAGTGAGAACAATCAACCCGTGGAACAGAAGTTGCCTTCAGAAGTTGTGGGAGCTTCATCGCTGGAAGAGACTGGACTGCCACCTGTCAGATTTGGTCTCCTGCTTGGGTGGGGGGTTGGACTAGATGACCTAAGGTCCCTTCCAAATCTGTTAATGATACCTGATTTGGGTCATGAAAAATCTACAAGAAAACTACCAAGCTCAGAGAGCACCAAGGATCCCTCATTTCAATCCTGAGCTACAAATATTCCCCCGTTATGGACTTCTATTTCTCCGAAGCCTTTTCCTTATATGAAATCCTTTGAGAACACATCATTGTACATTATTTATTCTTTCTCTTTCTTTCTTTCTTTCTTTCTTTCTTTCTTTCTTTCTTTCTTTCTTTCTTTCTTTCTTCTTCTTTCTTTCTTCTCTTTCTCTCTCTCTCTTTCTTTCCTTCCTTCCTTCCTTCTCTTTCTCTTTTCTTTCTTTCTTTCTTTCTTTCTTTCTTTCTTTTCTTTCTTCTTTCTTTCTTTCTTTCTTTCTTCCTTCCTTCCTTCCTTCCTTCTCTTTCTTTTTCTTTCTTTTTCTTTCTTTTTCTTTCTTTCTTTCTTTCTTTCTTTCTTTCTTTCTTTCTCTTTCTTTCCTTCCTTCTTTCTTTCTTTTCTTTCCTTCTTTCTTTCTTTTCCTTCCTTCCTTCCTTCCTTCCTTCCTTCCTTCTCTTTTCTTTCTTCCTTCCTTCCTTCCTTCCTTCCTTCCTTCCTTCCTTCCTTCCTTCCTTCCTTCCTTTCTTTCTTTCTTTCTTTCTTTTCTTTTCTTTTCTTTAAATGCAAACTGTTGGAAGCAATTCCGGCTTTGAAAAAAAGGCCTATCAATTCACCGGCCATGATATGGATTGTATCCACCACTTGGTTAAAAATAAAAAACCCTTATTTATGACATTTTCCCAAACAGACGGGCAAGAATGGAAGGTGTTCGAAGTACTTACAAAAAACCGGAGGGGGAAGGGGATTTGGGGTTGGGGGAGTGGGAGGCGAAGAGAAAGAGGAGAATAAAGAAAGGCAAAAGGAGAGATAAAAAGACAAATTACTTTAAGCAGGAATCTGAGAGAAATAACTGGGTTGGGGGAAAAGGGCCATGTGAAGGAGGTCAGAGCAGCCGTAAAAAATCTATAGAGAAGTGCTGGGGATTTGAGACCAGGAAAATGATCGTTCTTGAAAACCAAGGGCAGGATAATTAACGCGTGGAAGAATCGTGCCGGATATACCCGTCTCTTCCGGGAGAAATTGTGTGCCGATCAATATGGAACTTGAGACGGCAGGGCTAAATCTGCTGGGGAAGCTCAAAGAGAACCGACCCGACAGAGATACTGAAAAATCAAAAAACCCATTTCATTTCTTTCTCCCAAAGATCGTTTCGGTCATTTCTTTGGCCAAAAAATAAAATAAAATAAAATAAAACAGGTTAGAAAGGGGAATGCAGGAAGTCAACCCACCTCACCTGCCCACCTGCCCACCTTTTAAAGAAAGGTAGAATCGAAGGAAGTTACCCCAAGAGTCACGTTTCTTTCTGCTGATCTAAAACGAGAGCTCGCCAAGAGGTATTTGGAAGTCTTAACGTGGGCTGAGCTTTTCTTGTTGAGCTAAGCAAGACCTTCTTGGAGACTCCTAGAATCCCAGGAGATTCTCCTGGGTCCACCTGAAGGAGACTTGACCTTCTCAAGTCCCGTTCTTTCCATTTGGACTTGGGTGAGAAGGTCTTTCCGAGACCTGTTGCCCACTAACTTCGACAAGGAGGGCAGGACAAGAAGCTACGGGTGGGAACTAAACAAGGAGAGAAGCAACCTAGAACTCAGAAGAAATGTCCTGGCCGTGAGGACAATTAACCAGGGGAACAGTTTGCCTCCAGAAGTTGTGGATGCTCCAACGCTGGAAGTTTTTAAGAAGAGATTGGATAGCCATTTGTCTGAAATGGTCTAGGATTTCCTGACTAGGCAAGGGGTTGGACTAGAAGACCTCCAAGATCCCTTCCAACTGTTATTCTATTCTATTCTATTCTAATTTCTCTTATTTCTCTTCTCTTCTAACTCCTATTCGATTCTATTCTTATTTTTCTTCTAATTACTATTCTATTCTATTCCTATTCTATTCTTATTTCTCTTCTCTTATTTCTCTTCTATTCCAATTCCTATTCTATTCCTATTCTATTCTTATTTCTCTTCTCCTATTTCTCTTCTCTTCTAATTACTAATCTACTCTATTCCTATTTCTATTCTGATTTCTCTTCTCTCTCTTCTCTTCTCTTCTATTCCTATTTTATTCTTATTTCTCTTCTCCTATTTCTCTTCTCATTACTGTTCTACTCTATTCCTATTTCTATTCTGATTTCTCGGCGAGTTCTGCCCTCTCATATTGACTTAGTCTATATTTTTCTTAGGTTGGGAGGGTTCCACACTGAGAAGAAATTTGCAAGAAAGTGTTGCATGACCCCAAGCAGCTAAGGAGTCCCCAAAACACACGATGACTTCTCCCTTGTGGAGATGACATGCCTGTCACTTCACATCCCACATAAATAGATTTAATTCTGCCACAAACTTCACCCTTTGGGGACTTGGCCTGCTGATATTTTGTGGTGTCCACAGCTACGGAGGGTTCTCCATCCAGACATCCACCCTTCAACGCTAGGCTGTTGTGTCTCCTAGTACAGCAGTCCTTCAGACAGGGGTGCTTTTCTCAGAAATTGGACAGGTAGACATTCCACACCTGTGTGAGACACTATCTTGCTTCCTAAATGATCTGAGAAAACCCCCACACTCATCCCTCTCTCATTTGGGACAGAAATTATCATTTCACCCCGCATTAAAAGCAATCCATGGTACCTTCTATCATATGTGGTGGCTATGCCCCGAGACCAGGAAATATTGGAGTAAAATAAAAAATAAACTGGCTTCAAGAGATTACTAAAACACCAAATTGAATTCAAAGCGGAACTCCTTCTACTAGGAATAATTACAGGTCAATATAGTAAACAGATTATATATATTATAATTACATATTTTGTCAGCAGCCAGAATAGCTTTTGCACAATTAATGGAAAGGAGCTAATATCCCTTCAGAAGGTTTAGTCACACAGAAAGTTCTGGAATGCGTTGAAATGGATAAGCTCGCACTGAAAAGGACAGACAGAGACGACTTCGAATATTATGTAAGATGGGATTAATGGTATGAGTGGTTAAACCATAAATATAAAGACTAGGGTGAAGGATTATGGTAAGCCAAGCTAGAGACCTTAATAGATGATTAATATATGTGTTTGTGTGTGTGTGTGTGTGTGTGTGTAGATAGATATAGATATAGTAAAAGTCTGACTCACAGACGAACACAATACAGAAGCCTGATGATGGCAGATGAGATTCTGCCGAAACGTTGCTACAACTTTAAAAGCACAACTAGAACGACGTGGGAAAATACCCGAACAAAGCTGAATACCATACATGTAAGTACCCGCGAAAACTTAAGAAAACAAATATAGATATATAGATATGTATCTGTCGATGCCAAAACGTTGTTATGAACATGAAAACAAACAAACAAACAATGATTCTGGGCTCAGCATTCCTCCCTTCAAACATTACGAAATGAAGGTGCTACAACCTTCCCAACAAAAAAGGCTTAAAAGAGATTGCTCGAGAGAGAGACTTAAACTACCCATCTTCCACAGCCCTCACTTAAAACAGTTGACAGAAACTCTGCTCTTTTCAAAAGACGAGCAACCTCAACCTCTCTTTTCTCCTATCCTCCAATACCAGTAAAAAAAAATAAACCATGTTAATATTTCATACCGGTGTAAAATATGCTGGAGTATCAATTCAACATCTGTTGTCTTTAGGGTTCGGGAGTCCCGCTGTGGCTCTTTCAATTTGTAATTGAGTTCTATACTGAATTAATCAGCAGTTTATCTCTCTCTCTCTCTCTCTCTCTCTCTCTCTCTCTCTCTTCTCTCCTTTTTTTTTTTGGGGGGGAGGGTGGGAGGAGGGGAAAAAATCCTCTCTACTAACTTGAATTTACATTAACAATTTATAGGAAATTACCTGCCAAGGCAGCAACGTGTGATTCTGGAATTCCTGGTTCAGTTCCTTTGATTTTGTCTCTTGCTCACTTAATGGGAAGAAACTACCTTTCTATCTTCTATCAATCAAACAATCAAACTGTCTTATTCAATCCCTGCAGGAGATGGATGTACATTTCATGTGTTCCTGATTATTTTCTGAAAAATGCCCGGGTTTTCACAGGGCGCAAACTGTCACAAAAATGACCAAGGTTGTTGAGCCCTTCGTTTCGGAGGCTAAAAAACACACACAGAACGGTTGCGAGGAATTGGGTCTGTCTAAAGTCTAATGAAAAGAAGGATTTGGGGGGAGACGTGATAGCGGTCTTCCAATATTTGAGGGGCTCCTACAAAGATGAGGAGGGGGGTCAAACTATTTTCCAAAGCACGGATAGAAACTAATCGAGAAGAGAAGTGACCCAGAACTAAGAAGAAATTTCCCGACAGTGAGAACGATTAATCAGTGAAACGGCTTCCCAAAGGTGCTTTTTTTTTCAGGAGGTTTGACCCTCTCAGGTGACCCTGAGGACCAAGATAAACCTCCAAGTGCATCCAGGACCCTTTAAAAGGATGCAATATAAATCCTTCCATTCCCCACTAGCATCCAGTCAGAGCTGAAGTAGCTTCTTGGATGAGAAGTGAAACTTATTCAAAGAAAAACCACCTCTTGAAAAACCACTTTTGGGACACCTATGATCTGGAGGACGGAGGATCTCCTTTAGCTATTCACTTTGGGATGAATGCCCTTCGAATGGTGTGGGGAGCACGAATGGATTTCCAGAAAAATATGGCAGACTTACAGGAATCATTTGCATCACTCAGGTGGACCCTGAGGACACAGACACACCTCCAAGTGGCCTCAACGGCCCTCAAAAAGGATGCAAACGACCAGCTGTCTGCAAGGAGCATAAATCCTTCCATCCCTCACCATCCCGTCAGAGCTGAAGAAGCTCCTTGGATGAGAAGCGAAACATCTTTAAAAAGAAAGTCCAGTTGCCTCCTGCAAAAAAACAATCTTGGGACAATCTCGACCTGGAGGACGGAGCATCTCTACAGACTCCAACACTGGAGGATTTGGAGAACAGATTGGACAATCATTTATGTCTGGGATGGTATAAGGTCAACTCTTCGAGCGGAGGGGATGAACTAGACGACCAGCCAGGTCCCTTCCAGCTCTATCCTTACTCCTTGCAGAAGTTGAAATTCCAGTAATGTAAATATTAGAACCAAGCGCAGGAATATCTTTCTTTTTCCACCTCCTTAGCCTGCTAACCTCCCAGCTAGGAGGGGAGAGCTCCAGAAAAAAAGGGCAAGAGACAAGAGCAGGGGTTCGACGTGCAAATGTCAGACCAATGCCAGAGGAGCAGAGGCAGCTTCTAAAACAATGACCAGGTCTAGTGTTAAGGTGTTAAGGTGAATGAATATATGTATGTATGTATATGTATATGTACACACACACACGCTAGCTCGATACCCGTGCTTCACTACGAAACTAGGTGATCAAACTTAGTTTTTGGGGAGGAAAATAAGAGGGGGAATAAAATTCTGCCTCTGCCTACCAGCATCCATGGGTATTCATCTGGCTAGCGTCCTGTCAGTGTGTGAGAGTTGAGGGCTGTTTGGAAACTGAAGCAGTCTTTGCTGCGTGAACAAGGAGGAGACAGCAAGGAGCCTGGGCGTGGCTTAGCTCAACTGTCCTGGACTAAAGCTGCTTGCTGCTGCTGCGAAACCGAAACTCTTCTCCTCTGCTTGTGTTTTGCCTTTGGAAGAGATTTCTTCTCAGGTGGGGAGGGGGAGTAGAACTCCTTAGCATCAGAGCGTGTTAATAATGATGATGTAGGTAATACTCTTAAATGCTCTGATGGTCATTTCAAGAAATCCTTGCTTAGTGTGAGCCCCTCGAAGCCAAGGCGAACATACATGGCAAATTTCAAGTTTGTTGGCTTTACGGTTCTGGAGATTTTGTGATGAGGCGTGGGTGATATTTTGCTTTTGTATGTATGTATGTATGCATGTATGTATGTATGTGCATATCTAATAATAAGCTGCTTGGAAAATTTAGCGAAGGGGAAAAAAGCTAAAAAAAATGAAGGCAAAAAGCAAGAATCGACCCAGACAGACAAAAAAACTCAGTTCCTTTTTGGGACAAAGGGGGTCTTGCAGTGTTGTCCCCCCACACACACACACACATACATCCACGCCCCCCACTCCTTCCAACATTTGCCTAAGCTCTGCCCGCTGCCAATGGCGGTACATTACCGAAGGCAGCCGCTCTCCAGCTTAATGCGGACAGCCTCCCTTGATCTCGGCTGTCTCCTGGCTGTGTTCCCGCCAAGCCTCTCCCTTCCTTCCTTCCTTCCCGCGGAGTCATTAAAACAGCGAGTGTCAGCTGTGGAGATTAAGGCAGAGGACACCCAACACCTGAGCCCCGTGGTGGGGACCGGGTGGGGGGGTGGGGTGGCGCGTTGGGATCAGCCCCCGCCACTAATGAAGGCCGGATTCATATGCGGCTTGTCAGCCCTTCCTGGGCGTCTCTTGGCAGCCCCGGATCGGCCTAAATGAGACTGATGGCTTGACAGCTCTTGAGCGAGATGGAGGAGGCAAGCTGGCCCTTCCAAAATTATTTGGGGGGGGGGAGCTGCTGGGGAAGGGGTTTCGGGCCACGCGGCTGCGAGGACCCTCAGCGCTCCCCGAAGCGGAGCCTTCACGAACAGAGACGCCGGCCCTCTGCAGGGATTGGAGGGAGGAAAGACAACCAATATTGTGTGCGTGTGTGTGTGTGTGTTTTCTCCAAAAGCTGAAGCTTGGGTCTCCCAGGTAGCGCTTTCTGCCTTCCAGCAAGCAGGTGTGCGGCCTCCCTCTCTCAAGCGTCCAGGGAGCTTTAGGGCGGTGGGGATAGTCAGGTTGCCGTTTTTGGCAACGTCTCGCCATTCTGCCGGAGCTGCCCTCTTTCTCCATCTTGGGAGGGAGGGAGGGAGGGAGGAAGGAAGGAAGGAAGGAAGGTAGGAAGGTAGGTAGGTAGGTAGGTAGGAAGGACGAAGGAAGGAAGGTAGGTAGGTAGGAAGGTAGGTAGGTAGGTAGGTAGGAAGGAAGGAAGGAAGGAAGGAAGGAAGGAGGTAGGTAGGTAGGAAGGAAGGTAGGTAGGTAGGTAGGAAGGAAGGAAGGAAGGAAGGAAGTTAGGTAGGAAGGAAGGACGAAGGAGGTAGGTAGGAAGGAACGAAGGAACGAAGGAAGGTGGGAAGGAAGGAAGGTAGGTAGGTAGGAAGGTAGGAAGGAAGGAAAGGGAAGGGAAGGGAAGGAAGGGAAGGGAAGGGAAGGAAGGAAGGAAGGAAGGAAGGAAGGAAGGAAGGGAAGGAAGGTGGGAAGGAAGGAAGGTAGGTAGGTAGGAAGGTAGGAAGGAAGGAAAGGGAAGGGAAGGGAAGGGAAGGGGGAAGGAAGGAAGGAAGGAAGGAACGAAGGAAGGTGGGAAGGAAGGAAGGTAGGTAGGTAGGAAGGTAGGAAGGAAGGAAAGGGAAGGAAAGGGAAGGGAAGGGAAAGGAGGAAGGAAGGAAGGAAGGAAGGAAGGAAGGAAGGAAGGAAGGAAGGAAGGAAGGAAGGAAGGAAGGAAGGAAGGAAGGAAGGAAGGAAGGAAGGAAGGAAGGAGGCGTTTTTGCTGCCTGGTAGCCTCAGGACGTGTGATTGTCAGGCTTGGCACCAGCCAAGTCACTTGGTACTCAAACTCCAGGTTTGGTGGGAGGAGGAGGAGGAGGAGGAAGGGGGGAGCCTGGGCCCGGCTGGCGTGTGAGCCTTGCCCAAGGCAGAAGGCAGAAACTCCGACAACTTATCTTGCAGAGAGGCAGAGTGCCAGGGGCTGGCGAGAGCTGCGAGCCTTGGCGAAGCCCACCGCCCTGCGTCTTTCAAAGCCTGCTCTTTCACCCGGTGGGCCACCCCAGCTGCCAGGCCAGGTTTGATCCTTTTCTGGCTCTTGGCAGCCCCTCAACAGAGGGGAAATTCCAGCAAAAAGAGAGGAAGGGGGTGGGGGAAAAAAATTCTTCCATTCGTTATTATTGCCTGTCACCGATTTTTTTATAAATATTGTGCGCTCGGTTGCTGTGGCACGACTCTCTGGGGAGGCCAAAAGGCATAGCAAAGAAAGGGGAGGGGAGATATTTTGTGTGTGTGTGTGTGTGTGTGTGTGTGTAAAGGAAAAGAAAAAGGAAAGGGGGGGGAGAAAAAAAAAGCCCACACTTTCCTGGCCTTCAAATAAATGCTAATTTCTTTTAATGCAGGCGGCTTTTGGCTGAGCAGCGGCTGCAGTAGCAGGGAATACATATCAGAGGGAACTTGGGGGTGGGAATGAGGGGGAAAGCTGGCTGATTGTCTTTTTCCAGCGGATCTTCAGCTGCGGCTTTCATTAAGCTTGCTTAATTAGATTCCAGATGCTAATTTGCAAGTTGAAACCAGAGGGTGCGGGACGGTGCGCCTTTGAATCGCTGGCCTGTGATGTGATGGACTTTAGAAGGTAGACGGGCTGCTGCCCTTCTCTCGAAGCACCAAACCAAACCGCCTGACAATTAGCGACTGCGGGGGTGTGGGGGGGGGGGTTGCATCTGCTTTGATGGAAAGCGGGTCTCGAGCCCTCATTCCCCCCCCCCACTCTCACCCAGTGACAAATTTGGGGAGGGGGAGAGGATCAAGGCTTTTCAACCCGAAGGGCTCGGCTTGGAAGGCTCAAAAGTTGCTTCTCGCGACAACGCTGGGAAATTCTGTCTACCTTATCAGCTGGAAAAGTGGCCATAAACCATCCGATAGGACTTTCAGAGTCACACAAAGAAAGGTCTTCGGAGGGAGGGAGTGGGATTTACCTCCATGTCAGGTTTGAACTTGTTCTCGAAGACCGCCATAGCCGCCAGGGATCCAGAACCTGAAATATACCAAAGGAGAAGAACCATAAGTTTGTAGAGTGTTTCCCCTTATTCTTCAATCTTTCTCTCTCATTATTTCAATTATCTATCTATCCTATCTATCCATCCATCTATCTATATCTATTATATATCATCTATATATCTAATCTATCATCTATGTATTATCTATATCTATCATCTATTATCTATCTCTATTTCTCTATATTATCTATATCTAATCTATCATCTATATATTATCCATATCTATATCCATTCATCATCCATCCGATCAATCTATCTTCTATCATCTATCTATATATTTATATCTATATGTATCTCTCTCTCTCTCTCTATTATATATTATCTATATCTATTTAACCTATCTATCATCCATCTATATATTATCTATACCTATATCCATCATCCATCCATCCATCCATATATCATCTATCTATATATTTATATCTATATGTATATCTATCTATCTATCTATCATCTATCTATCTATCTATCTATCTATCTATCTATCTCTATTATATATTATCTATATCTATTTAATCTATCTATCATCCATCTATATATTATCTATACCTATATCCATCATCTATCCATCCAATCTATCATCTATCTATATATTATCTATATCTACATCCATCCGATCAATCTATATTCTATCATCTCTATATATTTATATCTGTATGTATCTATATCTATCTTCTATTACCTATTTCTATCTCTCTATTATATTATCTATATTTATTTAACCTATCTATCATCCATCTATATATTATCTATATCTATATCCATTCATCATCCATCCTATCTCTTTCTCTCTCTCTCTCATCTATATCTATCTAATCTATCATCTATATATCATCTATATCTATATCCATCCATCCATTCTTCGATCCATCTATCCATCCATCCATCTTCTTCTTCATCATCTATCTATACAAAAGAAGGAGGGATGACAACCCTGAACTATATAATATAGGTTTTGTTTTTTTAAAAAAATGGAAGTATTGTTCTTGCTTGTTTAAAGGTAGAACCGTGTAGCTTTGACGTGGTGCTGCTCACAAGGCAACCCAGAGCATTTTCCAAAATCCCAAGAATTAAGAAAAAAGGCCGAGGATGCAATTCTGACCACATCTTCCAGTTTGAGATAAGCGGAGGGGCACCGAAACAAAACCCCCGTTGGGAAATGAGACGACCTCCAACCCGAACTCAGCTCCATTTGGGCTCCTTGGAAGGAAGGGAGTCGAAATCCCATCGGGAGCAGCCGAGTCCTTCAGAGCATCTGAAGCGGTTCTTCAAATTCTGTTTGAGGTCCTTCCTGGGGGGGTCACGATTTGGGGTTTGACAGGCAGGTAGCATTAAGACACCCGTTGTCAGAAGCTTTCGAGACAAGCACAAACCTTTAAACACACTTACACCAGCAGAAGAAATGACACTCAGGGACCGCTAAGAGGTTAGGAGGTTGAAGTTAGGTAGCTTCACATTTTGCTCTTTTGAGCCACAAAACAGAGAAGACACACTGGATGAGAACGGACTACGCATCCAATCAGGGTTCTGCTTCCAGAAAACTTTAAAACAGTCCAATAAAGGCCCCCCCTCTCTCTTCTAGCAAGTCCACACATGCCACCAACAAACACATATTTTAAAAAATCTTGGCAAACAATCCTTCAACCCACCTTAATCCTGCTTCGTTTCCCCCCCTCTCCCCCCCCCCAAAAAAAACCCCCGCCAGAAGTTAATCTGCCTTGCGTGCAAGTCCTCTTGGACAATTTTTCAGCCTGTTCTGGAGGTTTTTTTGGCGATGGGTGTGTGTGTGTGAGAAGGGGGGGGGGGAAACAAAGTCGCCCGCAATTTTTTATACCAATTAGAAGACTTTTTGGTGGCATTTATGACTTTTTAACTGGTTTTGCATAGCGCTGTCTATTTAACTGGGTCGGCTGAAGCCCCTTGAAATGATTTGTGTACATCGCTTGACCACTTCGATGGTTGAAGTACAAAAAGAAAAAAAAGAAAGAAGGAAAGAAAGAAACAGACACCGATTACACCAGCTTCAAATGAGGGGACCCGCTGATTTTATCACGTCTCCTGAATGTATAATGAAAAGGCAGGTGGCTGACAGTGACACTGCCAGAGAAAATGCAGACTATCTTTTCTCCAGCATTTAAGGGAGCCCAATTATAGATCAAGTTTCAAAGGGGAGAGGCAGCAGATTTACAGACACCAATCAAGAAACACGGTAACCCCAGGAAATGTGACAGAATCTCCTATTATACATGGCTGTCGTGGCTTTACAGGACCGAACACCCCATGTTTCTAAGCTGGTGGGGGGAGAGGAGGGGAGCCCCAAAGCATCTTTCCACCCTTTGGCCACGGATTGTCTGTTTTGGCCGCCAACGGATGCGTTGAAAAACAGGGGGGGGAAAAGATTATTATTTTTTAAAGAAAAGGGACGGCAACATCCCTAGGAGAGGTCAATGGCCCAAAGCTTTAAAAGGAGAAGGAGGACGGAATTCGGGCTTGGGATAATGTTTATGGGGGAAGAGAAAGCAGCCCAAAATCTCTTTTAGCAAGATTTTTGAAAAAACCCCAAAAAGATGGGGAAAGGGAGGGAGAAACGGGAAGATACGCTAGGTTTTAGCGAATGAGAGAGGAAAAATTTAAGAACCAGAAGTCAAACTTCCCACCTATTGTTTTTTTTTCCATTCACATATTAGCAAAAATTGCTAGGTGATTTGTGTCGGGAACAACACAAGAGACCACTGTACAGGTAGAAAAAAAAGTGCAACCTGGCCCAGCCACCTTGACAGGGCAAGACAGGGGGAGGTGGTTTAGGGCAACACCTTAATGGATGGAGGCGAGACGTGGGGTGTCCACCCCGTGAACGTCCTTAAAATGCTCTGCTGGACACAAGAGGCAGGAGGAGGCCTGATCTGGTTTGAAGCCACTGATTGAAGGACCTTCTACCTGTGTCCTCAAGTCCGTGGAATTGCTCCCAAGGTCATCAGGGTTTTGGGGGGAGGGGAGAGAGGAGAAGAACAACCGTGTGACTTTTGGATCAAGGAAGGAAGGAAGGAAGGAAGGAAGGAAGGAAGGAAAGGAAGGAAGGAAGAAGGAAGGAAGGTAGGTAGGTAGGTAGGTAGGTAGGAAGGAAGGAAGGAAGGTAGAAAGAAGGAAGGTAGGTAGAAAGAAGGTAGGAAGGTAGGAAGGTAGGTAGGTAGGAAGGAAGGAAGGAAGGAAGGAAGGAAGGAAGGAAGGAAGGAAGGAAGGAAGGAAGGAAGGAAGGAAGGAAGGTAGGTAGGTAGGTAGGAGGAAGGAAGGAAGGAAGGAAGGAAGGAAGCAAGGAAGGAAGGATCCAATTCAAGGTTATCTCCTTTTGAGAGACAACGGGATGAGCTTCCTCACCAAGAAACCTTCCTTGAATCCTTCCGTGCCCCTACATTAAACCCCTTCCTGAAATCTCTACAGCCCCTTGGGAAAAATCTCTTTTTGGAGGGAGAGCCACTTAAAGAGAACTGGATTTCCTCGTCCCCACCCCCTCAAAAACAAGGCAACCACCCTGCCCTCAAGCTCCCCGGAACCTCTTTACGGCAGTGTCCACGTGCTGGGGGGAAAGAGCCACCCCGCTCCTCCGATGTGTCTAATCCATCAGTGTCAAGAGCCCCTGACAAGGCACTTCTTCACCCGGCCTCATTGTTATTCAATTTTCGGCTCTTCCCCGATACGAGAATCCCCGTGCTCTCTGCAGACCCATTGATCGGCATCATTTTTCACTCGAGTTGCTGAATGAGAGGCCCCGGTCTCCTGGTGGCACTGGCTGTTTCCGCGGACAGCCGCTGCCAATGGAGGAAGGGGAGATTTATGAATATGGAACGACTTGGGAAGTGCCCAGAGACCAGGGCTGAGCGCCACCGGAGAGAGACTCTCGCTTTGCTTCCCGAGGCCCTCAAATCCAGACTTCCAAAGCCCCGTAATTTTATGCATGCATTTCATTACCGAGCTGTGGCCAGGAGCTTGGCTAGGCAAGCCCGCCATCGGGCCCGATCTTGCCTCGTTTGCTGAAATCTACATTTATCCTTTGTCAGCATAAAAACCCCTTAATTTGATGTTTTCACTCCTGGGTAAGCACCGAAGTAGGTTTTAAGCTCCGTTCCGAGAAAGGGCACGCCGCTCTCCTCGCCGAGGCATGGGGTTTGGATGCCCGTTCGCTCAGCCGACCTAGCGAGGGATAAGAACGCACGCTGGGCGCCTTGACGGTTTGCAAGCATGCGAAAGAAAGCAGGCAATTAGCATCCTGCTTCTCGGATGCTGGAAAATCATTAGCAGAGATCTGTACGTGTGGCATTTGGCGTCTCCTGGCACAGATGCCTGGTATGTCAAAGATTTTCAGGTTTACACAAAAGGCAATCCCTCTGAACCACCAACGGTGACCCTCACTGCCTCTGTGTCAACAAAAAATAAGTGTCTCCCACGCATCTACCAAGGATTTAAATAAAACACTTGTTGTGTAGTTGTGTAAATGTCTATGGGAGATTCTCAGTCATTCAAGTCCTGGTTGCCCTCAAAGGTGGTTTTTTTTTTTTTTTTCAGAAGGCAATTGGACTTGGTTTTTTCCTTGAAGATGTTTCGCTTCTCATCCAAGAAGCTTCTTCAGCTCTTCAGAAGGAAACTGGACTTGGTTTTCCCTTGAAGAGGTTTCGCTTCTCATCCAAGAAGCTTCTTCAGTTCTTCAGAAGGAAACTGGACTTGGTTTTTTCCTTGAAGAGGTTTCGCTTCTCATCCAAGAAGCTTCTTCAGTTCTTCAGAAGGAAACTGGACTTGGTTTTCCCTTGAAGAGGTTTCGCTTCTCATCCAAGAAGCTTCTTCAGTTCTTCAGAAGGAAACTGGACTTGGTTTTTTCCTTGAAGAGGTTTCGCTTCTCATCCAAGAAGCTTCTTCAGTTCTTCAGAAGGAAACTGGACTTGGTTTTTTCCTTGAAGAGGTTTCGCTTCTCATCCAAGAAGCTTCTTCAGTTCTTCAGAAGGAAACTGGACTTGGTTTTTTCCTTGAAGAGGTTTCGCTTCTCACCGGGAAGCTTCTTCAGTTCTTCAGAAGGAAACTGGACTTGGTTTTTTCCTTGAAGAGGTTTCGCTTCTCATCCAAGAAGCTTCTTCAGTTCTTCAGAAGGAAACTGGACTTGGTTTTTCCTTGAAGAGGTTTCGCTTCTCATCCAAGAAGCTTCTTCAGTTCTTCAGAAGGAAACTGGACTTGGTTTTTTCCTTGAAGAGGTTTCGCTTCTCATCCAAGAAGCTTCTTCAGTTCTTCAGAAGGAAACTGGACTTGGTTTTTTCCTTGAAGAGGTTTCGCTTCTCACCGGGAAGCTTCTTCAGTTCTTCAGAAGGAAACTGGACTTGGTTTTTCCTTGAAGAGGTTTCGCTTCTCATCCAAGAAGCTTCTTCAGTTCTTCAGAAGGAAACTGGACTTGGTTTTTTCCTTGAAGAGGTTTCGCTTCTCATCCAAGAAGCTTCTTCAGTTCTTCAGAAGGAAACTGGACTTGATTTTTTTTCCTTGAAGATGTTTTGCTTCTCACCCGGGAAGCTTCTTCAGTTCTCCAGCTCCTTGGATGAGAAGCAAAATGTCTTCAAGGAAAAAAACAAAGTCCAGTTGCCTTTTGAAAAACTGGGGGGGATAAAAAGCACATTTGGGACATTGGTTGTATATTTCAGCATATAACCTATCAGCACCCCAAGTCTAACAGCTGACAACAACAGTGTTAAGAAGATGGGAAGCAGCTTCCATTATTTTGCAGATATGAACCTGTTCCCCTCAGTTCTGGAACAACTTCTAGGGAGATGTCCTTTTAACAAAGAACCTGATGCATTTACTACCTAAATTTCCAATACTCTGAAGACACTAAAGGATGCTGGCTCTTTAAAGAAACCGATACCAAATCTGGGAATAGAAGGATTTTCCTGGCCAAACTCAACAACAAAGCTGAGATAACAAGACATTAATTTTGCTGTGAGATTGCTCTCTGCGGTACTGAATTTTCCGCAGATCCTGGAAATAAATAGCCAGGTTTCTCAATCAATGCCTGCAGACTTCTTTTCGGTTTCATGTTGTATGGATCACCCAAAGGCACTCTTCCCAGAGATTCTAAAACTCAAAGACCATTTGGGAACACAACAGCCTCCCGTTTTTTAAAACGAGCTGGGACGAGCTTTGGCGAATGCTTTCAAACGTCGTCTTTAAAAAGCAGCATTTTTCTTTTCCTCCTTGGGGAGTTTGAGTCAGCATTCCTCAAAACAAAACCAATGATCCACAACACCGTTCGAATCTAAACTCTTTAAACAAACTATACTTGTTTGGAGCAAAACCATAAAAGAGCAGCACGAATGCTTGGAAGCCTTTTCAAAAAATAGGTTTTTAAAAAATCAATAGACCTGGTCTCTTAAATGTTTTTTGCTTCAAAAAAAAAAAAAAAAAGGGACATTCTACATCATTTCCCAGAAGGTCAGCAATGAGCAAGGAATCTGAGAATCTGGAGGCAGAGGAGGAAAAAGTCCTTCCCAACCTGTAATTCTCCAGGAATTCTGGATCCATTTCAAGAATCCCCCATCAGGGCTGGGCTACAATGAATTAAGGCCGTCACTGGGATGGTTATCCTAGCTGATCTCAATCCCTTTTCCAGGTGCCATTCCATATTTTTTTTTAAGGCTTTAACCCAATATTTCTCAACTTCAGCAATTTTAAGATGTGTGGACTTCAACTCTCTGAATTCTTGTTGGCTGGGGAATTCTGGGAGTTGGAAGTCCACAGGCCTTAAAAGTTGGCTGAGATTGAAAAACCCTGCAGGGGACCACTGGTGGTCCGCGAGAAAATGTTGGTGGTCCGCAGAGAAATGTCACCCTCCCCCCAAAGCAATTAATCCAGGCTGCGCGGGAACACAAGGCTTGCATCGCTTGCATTGCGAACAACACAAGGTAGTGAGGGGAGGGGGGGAAGGACGGAGGGGAGGACTTGCCCCACTCGCCCCACGCGCCTGGCCTGGCCACCGGGCTGCTTCTTTCCGCTTCTTTCTTCTTCTGCTTTTGGCTGCACGCAAGGAAAGCAGCCAAAGTCTTCCTTTCTCTCCCCCAAACTCCGCCAGAAATGAGTCTTTGGAACCCTGCAAGGCCTCCTGCTCCAAGAGGCTGCAAAGACTCATTTCTGGTGGAGTTTGGGAGAGAGAGAGAAAGACTTCTGCTGCTTCTGCTGCTTTCCTTGCATGAAGCCAAAAGTCTCTCTCTCTCCCCCTGAGAACGGAGCTGGAGACGGCATCCTGCGATCCCAAATAAAGAACGATCGATCGGTAGGAAAACGGGGTGGGGAATTTTCCTGCAGATTTTTTTAGGGATTTTCCCAGGGTCTCTGGTCCACGGGATTTAAAAATATGAGTTTGGTGGTCCCTGAGGTCCAAAAGGTTGGCAACCTCTGGACTAGATGACCTCCAAGGTCCCTTTCCCAAATCTGTTATAGTGATCTTTGTCAAAAACAGCCACGCAGAGAGAGAGAGAGAGAGAGAGAGAGAGAGAGAGATGCACTAATATACATGGTCCTCAACTTACGACAATTGAGCCCAGAATTTCTATCGCTCAGTGAGATTATTTAGGTGAATTTGGCCCCGTTTTACGACCTTTCTTGCCACAGTTGTTATAGTGAATCACTGCAGTTGATAAGTTAAACAACACGGCTGGGAAGTGAATGTGGCATTCCCCCTTGGTTTGGCTTGTAAAAAGGTTGCAAAAGATGACCGTGTGAGCTCGGGGCACTGTAACCATCGTAAAGGTGAGTCAATTGCCAAGAGTCCTGAACTTTGATCATGTGATTTGGGGATGCCACAAGGTCGTAAGTGTGAAAACTGATCGTAAGACACTTTTTTCAGTGCCATTGTAACTTTGAACTGTCACTAAATGAACTGTTGTTAATCAAAGGCTAACTGTATGAAAATTATGAATAGATTAGAACAGAGAATTAGAATAGAGTAGAGTAGAACAGAACAGAACACAGAAGGGAACAGGAATAGAATAGAATAGGGGAAGAGTAGAGTAGCCTAGAGTAGAATAGTATAGGATAGAATAAGAATAGGAATAAGAATAAGAATAGAATAGGAATAGGAATAGGAATAGGAGTAGAGTAGAGTAGAGTAGAGCAGAATATGGAAGGGAATAGGAATAGAATAGAATAGGGGTAGGGGAAGTGTAGAGTAGAGTAGGATAGAATAGGAATAGAATCGAATAGGGATAGGGATAGGAAAGAATATTATGGAGTAGAGTAGAGTAGAATAGAATAGAATATGGAAGGGAACAGGAATAGAATAGAATAGGGGCAGGGGAAGAGTAGAGTAGAGTAGAGTAGAGTAGGATAGAACAGGAATAGGAATAGAATACAATAGAACAGAATACAATAGAACAGAACAGAATAGAATAGAATATGGAAGGGAATAGGAATAGGAATACAATAGAATATGTGTAGGGGAAGAGTAGAACAGAACAGAACAGAACACAGAAGGGAATAAGAATAGAATAGGGGAAGAGTAGAGTAGACTAGAATAGAATAGGATAGAATAGGAATAGAATAGGAATAGAATAGGAATAGAGCAGAGTAGAGTAGAATAGAATATGGAAGGAAATAGGAATAGAATAGGAGTAGGGGAAGAGTAGAGTGGGGGTAGGGGAAGAGTAAAGTAGAGTAGAATAGGAATAGAATAGAATAGGAATAGGAAAGAATATTATGGAATAGAGTAGAGTAGAGTAGAACCGAATATGGAAGGGAATAGGAATAGGAATACAATAGGGGTAGGGGAAGAGTAGAGTAGAACAGAACTTTATTACCACTTTAAATGTACACAAATCAGCATCCATTAAAATGAAATTCTGTTGCCTTCAGCTCTCAGGTGATAACCCTTATGCCTATACCCCTCCAACACACACACACATATATCACACAGAGAAACTTCACAGTCTAGCTTCAACGTTTATGTTGGCAAACTGGTTGGGGCCGGTAGATTTCGTCCTAGCAAAATCTGACTTTTGCACGTGTGACAGGGCGGGAAGTGAACACACCGACCCTGAAGACGTTCTGCTCAGATCTTACAAGACCTCACTTTTTCTTCCTTAAAGAGGAATAGAAAACAGAAGGAAAAGGGATTTGCACGGCTGGATGGAAAGAGGCAAAGGGACACAACGGGAGTTCCTAAGAGGAGGAGGAGAGGCTGGTGTCTTCCTGAGAATCCTCCTCAATGGTCTGTTTTCTTTTGCAAGGTTCAGGGAAGAATATTTGTTAAGATACTCGTGTTCCAGAGCAAACAAAACCAAATTAAAAAAAAAAAAAAGACCCCAGTGCCCAGCAGACAAGATTTTTGCTGTTTTAGTTCACTAATCACTCACTATGTACACTCGTCTCCCAGAAACACACAGACACACACACAGAACAAGGTAATTTATGGTTCAGTGGCTTAATAATTTATATGTTTCAGGGCAACATTTATAAATATTAATCCAATTTCATCTTTTATGTTAATGCGCATAAGAGGCGGGATAGAATATTACATCATAAATCCTATAATAGCATTTTTTTTTCAGAAACGAGGGGTGGTGGTGGTGGTGATGGAGAAAGATTTTTATGCACAGAATAAATAATGCAATATACATTTGTAGGGTAGCATGGCACCATCTATTGGCCTGAATATGGTCTCGCTCGATTCAACCTCAGATCCTCAGATGCCTGGGGTTCCCCCTTGATCCTCGACTTATGGCCACAACTGAGCCACAAAAATCTCGGTGGCTAAGCGAGACAAGTTGCTAAGTGAGTTTTGCCTTCCTTTTATGACCGTCCCTGCCACGGTTGTTCAGCGAATCTTTACCGTTGTTAAGGCTTACTTCATGGCCTTTGCTTGTCGGAAGGTCGCAAAAGGGGAAATCACATGACACACACACACACACACACACACCCAGAGGGATGCTGCACCTGAGTTTTGATCACATGGCCATGGGGGAGGCTGCAACGGTCATAAGTGTGGGAAAAACGGTCGTGAGTAGCCTTTTTTTTCCGGTGCCGTTGCAACTTTGAGTGGTCACACTAAACGAACTGTTGTAATTTGAGGACTGTCTGTATGGAAACTATTAGCACCCCGGTTTGGGCTGGTAGACTTTTTGTCCAAACAAAATCTGAGTTTTGCACAAGGCGATAGGTGGAAAATAGTCCATCATCCCATTAAAATTAAAATTAAAATGTGAAAATATTTACAGACCTCTCACATCCTGGACATAAACTGTTTCAACTCCAACCCTCAAAACGACGCTATAGAGCCCTGCACACCAGAACAACTAGACACAAGGGGAGTTTTTCCCAGAACGCCATCACTCTGCTAAACAAATAATTCCCTCAACACCGTCCAACTATTTGCAACGTCTGCACTACTGTTATTCTTCTCATCTTTCCTTTTACCTATTTCCTTTTCTACTTATGACTATAACCTGGTTGCTTGTATCTTTACAATTTATAATTGTTTTTGTTTCCTAGTATGATTTTGATTGCTTGTTTAATATCCTATGACTATCACTAAGTGTTGCATCTTAGGATTCTTGATGAATGTATTTATGACAATTATGATCATGATTTATCACTTACAGCTTTTATGTACACTGACAGCTTATGCATCGAAGACAAATTCCTTGGGTGCCCAATCACACTTGGCCAATAAAGAATTGAATTCTATTCTATTCTATTCTATTCTATTCTATTCTATTCTATTCTACTCTATTCTAATTCCATTCCTTATTCTATTCTATTCCATTCCATTCCTTTCTTCCTTATTCTATTCTTTCCTTATTCTATTCTATTCTGTTCTGTTCTATCCCTATTCTTCTTCTCTATCTTCTTCTCTATTACCTATCTCCTCCTACCTATGACTATAACCTTGTTGCTTGTATCTTTACGATTTATATTGTTTTCGTTTCCGAGTATGATTTGATTGCTTATTTAGTATCTTATGACTAAGTGTTGTATCTTATGATTCTTGATGAATGTATTTTACAAATTCCTTGTGTGTCCAATAACATTTGGCCAATAATCTATTCTATACTACCCTATCCTATTCCTTTCTATTCCTATTCCTATTCAATTCAATTCCATTATCCAATCATCATTAACTGGGATATATTATTTCTGATCATATTTCCGAGTTTTTTTCTGGCATTTTCTTGGTGCTCACTTGGGCAACGCTTTTTAAAGAAACGAAGGATAACCCAAAGGTGAGTTGAATTCGGGGATCCAAGCTCAGAGAAATACACAAGCAAATGGCTACATTTACCACCGTCTCTTGCATCCATTTAATTCAGTGGGGGGAAAAAGGCATTAAAAAGAAACTTCTCAGCTCAGGAATCTATGAAGGGCCCAATTAAGGAAATTGAAATGCTCTTCACATACAGGTAGTCCTCGAACTTACAACAGTTCATTTAGTGACCATTCAAACTTACATCGGCACTGAAAAAACAGTGACTCATGGTCAGTTTTTCCCCGCACTGATGACCATTGCAGCAGCATCCACAGGGTCACGTAATCAAAATTCAGCCGCTTGGCAACTGACTCATATTTATGACGGTAAGGCAGGTCATAAAATGGGGCAAAATTCACTTAGTAATTCTGAGTTATTGATAATTAACATGAATTTTGGGCCCAGTTGTGAGCGTAAGTGGAGACTACCTGTATTCTTTCACTTTCTCCTTAGGACTTAGGGCGTTTTTAGAGAGCTGGCCTACAATTTGTTTTGGTTTTTTTCCTCCCCTGGAAGATAAAACGACTCCTTTTTCAGAGGGAGGAGATCCCTCTTTGCAGCTTCTCCCTCCAATTCTTTTCAAGAGTCTCCAGAGGGGATCAAAGGCACCATTAAAGCAGCCAAGAATTTCGCTTTCTTTTTCTGCCCTATTAGCTGAATCATCGGAAGGGGGAGTGGAGGGAATTAAATGCTCTGGGTCCCCCACTAGTGGGCAGTGCAGACACCTCAACTGAGTTGTGTGCAAGAGTGCGACTCACCCATCGTGACGTACGGCAGCTTGTCGGTCGAGCCGTGAGGATAGATGCTGTAGAGGTGAGACCCAGTGACATCCACCCCACCGAGAACCAAAGCTGCACCAATGTATCCCTGGTACCTGGAGCGCAAGAAAATCAACAAAGAAACATCACAGCGGGGATACCTGCACCTCTATGCAACTGTCTGGTTCGGTTCTGCAACCCAACAGGGCAGACACAGACTTCAGAGGATAGTTAGGACTGCAGAAAAAAACAATGACTACCAACCTGCCTTCCATGGGGGACCTGTATACTGCACGAGTCAAAAAGAGGGCTGTGAAAATATCTACAGACCCCTCACATCCTAGACATAAACTGTTTCAACTCCTTCCCTCAAAACGACACTATAGAGACCTGCACACCAGAACAATGAGACACAAGGGGAGTTTCTTCCCCGAAGGCCATCATTCTGCTAAACAATTCCTCAAAACTGCCCAACTATTTACAAAGTCTGCACTACTATCACTATTAATCTTCTCATCACTCCTATCATCCATCCCCTCCCACTTGTGACTGTAGGACTGTAACTTTGTCGCTTGTATCCTTACGATTTATATGGACTGTTTCCTAGTATGATTTGATTGCTTATGGTACCCTATGACTATCATTAAGTGTCGTACCTGATTATTCTTGACTCTTGATGAATGTATCTTTTCTTTTATGTACAACTGAGAGCATTTGCATCAAGACAAATTCCTTGTGTGTCCAATCACACTTGGTCAATAACGAATTCTGTTCTGTTCTCTGTTCTATTCTCTGTTCTATTTTATTCTAATTTTCCTCCCCGCATAAATTGTGCTCAGTTGCCATCTTGAATGTTTTCACTCCTCCCTCCCTTCGCCTCTGAAAGGTGTGGAGGGAACCCTTCTCGCCCACTAACAATCCCACCCAGACAACAATGAGGTACCTGAAAAGCATCTGCTTCAGCATCCGATTGGCCGTCACAACTCTCGGAAGCCGGCCAGTCGAAAGGGAGTGAAGCTCCATGTTCGAAGAGATCATTTGGGTGGTCATTTCGGTGTCCGCAGCCGTTCCGGCCCCACAGCAGCTGCAAGAGTAAAACAGCATCTCTTGAGTCACTCTGAAACTGATCAGCCTCTTCCACTCCAAGGAACCTCACTGTCAGACCTGCCCAGCCTGGAAAGAAAGACCCTCGACTCCTTTTGAGTGAAGTGATAGGTTCTTTTATTAAAGGTTACTGGTGGCGGCAAAGCCACACTAGATCTAAGTTTCCCGCAGGAAAATTTACAATTTTTCCCCCTCATCCCAGCCCTCCCTGCGTGACCAGTTAATCTTCAGCCAACGAAGAGCCACATAGGAGAAGATAAGTTTTATATTATTTATTTGACTCACGCAGGTATTTCTCTCCCCCAACCCTGCCGGTCCCCCCTCCCATTTTTTTTTGGGGGGGGGGGCGGGGGGAGATTGCCAGCCCTAGACATGATGACGGAGTAACTCTCTCCTGCTTTCAATCCTTCCACTGAGAATGAGTGAGACCAACCAACCAGTGGAACAGCTTTTGCCTTCAGAAGTTGTGGGAGCTTCCTCCTTGGAAGCTTTCAAGAAGAGACTGGACTGCCATCTGTCAGAAATGGTGTAGGGTCTCCTGCTTGGGCGGAGTGGGGGGTTGGACTACATGACCTACAAGGTCCCTTCCAACTCTGTTAATCTATCTATCTAAGAGAGTAGTTTTGAGAATCCATGAGATGTTTGGGGCAGGGTGCGTGGCTTTGAATGCTGACACAAGATGGTTCCGTGCTTCTCTGGTCTTCATCAAGCTGTCATTTCCACACCCCCTTCCTATTTCCCACCACATCTCCATACATTATTGCCCATTTGTTCCCCCCCTCCATGCTCCCTCCCTCCTAACCTTTGATGTTAGGTACCTGTCAAGCCCAAAATTGACATATGCATAGCCATTTCATTTAGCTTTATTCTATATTCTTTTTCTTTCTTTCCCTGTGCTGGTTATGGGGGGACAAAAGCGGGCCCTGCTGAGACCTGGAGATTGAAGACACCAGGCAAACGTTGATTTACTTCTATTGGGGAAGGTGACTTTTGAGGGTTGCTTCTAATTTCCAATATTATGTGGTATAATTCCAGGTTGTGTCGGATCCAGAATTACAACAGACTTTGACAATTTGATCAGTGGTGGGATTCATTTTTTTTTTACTACTGGTTCTATGGGTGTGGCAGGGGAAGGATACTGTAAAATCTCCAATCAAAGGTGGTATTTGCCGGTTCTCCGAACTACTCAAAATTTCCGCTACCAGTTCTCCAGAACTGGTCAGAACCTTCTGAATACCCACCTCTGAATTTGATGCTTTCCTAAAGAAAAGAAATTGCTTTGGAAGATGGGACTTTGCTCTTTTTCTTTTTCAATGGGTTTCATCACTTGGGAACCTGACAGCGCCAAGCCGAAAATGGCAGAAGTGACACTCGCTTTACGTAACACCCAAGCGCATGCTGATTGCCACACAATTCACAATTCACGCGCATCTTCTCCTTCGACTAGGAGGCCCGATGCACAAACCCCAGCCCTTCCCCGCCTCGATTCGGGACCAAGCAGACTTACTAGATGTTGGGAGCGATGAAATGGATCTTGTCACAGTTCTTGTCGGCAACCACCATCCCTTCGGTGGCACGGGTGTCTGCGCCCAGCACGATACCATCCTGGGGGAGGGCGAGAAAGACGGGTTCAGGCTGCACCTTTGGCACGGAACCCCGAGGGCCATCTTCCTTGAGAGCCGCCACCTCGGCCTTACCTTGTACACCACGCCGGCAATGGTGGTGCCCGTCTTGCGAGCGGCAGGCAGCCGAAGACCCTTCTGGGCCCCGTCCGATTCCAGCTGGGCATTCCTGCAAGCGGAAGAGAAGCCAACATGAGAGGAGCCCCTGCCCGCATCCCCAGATCATGGATGGTGTAAGGATTAGAGGGATCAGAACGAACTTTTGAAAAGTAAATGAACTTTAGTGAAAAGGAAGACAGACGGTCCACCTTCCAAGCAGGATCTGATATCCTTCCAGGCATGCAGCTTAGATAAAGGGAGTTACAGCCCCTCCCCTTAGTCCGGTGTGGATTTCGTCAATACAAAGAAACAACATGTTAATTTGGTTTGTTGTTTTTTTCTGGGAATGCAGTTGAGATAAGATTCTTCTTCTTTTGAAGCTGGAATTTTTTATGGCCGCTTCTTCTCTTTCTCCAAGAGGTGACAAGTTTCCAGGCATGGGGGAGAGGTGGGCCCTCCAGCCCCCCAGTTGTAAAATCATGTGCAGGTTATACAAATTCAATACAAGAATTAGGATATTCAGGTTATATCGAAAAGGAATTACTTGTATCACCCCCCCCCCCTTCTTGACAGATGGATGGGGGGGTTTCCTTCACCCCCCTCCCCACCTGGGGCTGAAAAACAGGGTGCAACCCAAGGAGGGGCTGGTTTTGGAGGGGAGGGGAGATCCTCGCATCCCACCCACCCCAAACCAGGCTGCGATCCCGCCCCCCCATCTCCGCTGGCTGTCCAGAGGCGCCCCTTCTCTTCCGGGACTCCAACTCCCAGCATGCTTCAGCGTGGGACCCCAAGGGCCGGGGCTTCTGGGAGGAGTAGTTCCCAGCGGGCCCGGAGAAGCGCTGGCCCTGTCCGTCGCCGGGAACCGGCACAACCCGCCCGGGGAGCGGAAAAGGGGGGTTTCCCAGGACGGGAGGAAGCGGCAGCCGGGCGTCCGTTCCGCTCCGGGCCGGCTTGGCCCGCGCGGAGCCCGGCTCCTGAGTCACGGCCGCCTTGGCCGAGCCCGACGCGGCTTGAGGGGGCTCCGCCGCGGCCTCCTGGGCCCCTCCGGCTCCTCCGGCCGGCTTCCTCGGGCCTCCCCGCCCGGCTCCCCGCCGCTTCCCCGGCCTCACCGGGCGGTGTTGTGGAAGGAGAAGCCACCGGTCGCCGGCATCGAGGCCTCTTGCAGCGAGAGCGACGCCATCTTGGCCGGTTGTGGAGAAGGCGGAGGCGAGCGCGGGGCGGGGCCGCGCCCTTAGCCACGCCCCCTGGCCGCGGGAGGGCCACGCCCTCCGCTGCGCACGTGGCCCGGTTGGGGGTTAGAATGGAGGAGATTAAGCGCTGCGTGGAGGGCAAGGGGTCCATCATCCCCAGACGGAGCTGTGCAGGGCAAGGGGTCCATCATCCCCAGACGGAGCTGTGCAAGGCAAGGGGGTCCATCATCCCCAGCCGGAGCTGTGCAAGGCAAGGGATCCATCATCCCCAGCCGGAGCTGTGCAAGGCAAGGGGTCCATCATCTCCAGCCGGAGTTGTGCAGGGTAAGGGGTCCATCATCCCCAGCCGGAGCTGTGCAGGGCAAGGGGTCCATCATCCCCAACTGGAGCTGTGCAGGGCAAGGGATCCATCATCCCCAGCTGCAGCTGGGAGTGTCTCATAGCCTCCTATAGGGCCCATCATCCTCAGCTGGAACTGGGCTGTCCCACAGCCGGAGCTGTGCAGGGCAAGGGTCCATCATCCCCAGCTGGAGCTGTGCAGGGCAAGGGGTCCGTCATCCCCAGCCGGAGCTGTGCAGGGCAAGGGATCCATCATCCCCAGCTGCAGCTGGGAGTGTCTCATAGCCTCCTATAGGGCCCATCATCCTCAGCTGGAACTGGGCTGTCCCACAGCCCCGTGCAAGGCAAAGGCCCATCATCCATAGCTGCTAGGTGCTGCGTTGCCAGCATCCCATGGTTCATATGTTGCCTCATATGATAGAAGGAGAGAAGGAACATTGGAAAACCCATCATCCCCGTCCACAAGAGGAGTGGTTGTGCCGTTGGGAGTTTCCACAGTGCTGTTGCATTCAGCGCCCATCCTCCCCAGCCCCAAGGAGCCAAGGGAAAGGAAGGCGTGCTGAACCAGGCTTCCATCATCCCCAGCCACGAGAACTGGACCAGGGCAGATTAGGAAAAGCCATGCCCAAACTTGATAGGATTAAGACAGAGGACACCAATTCCCATCAGCTCCAGCCCAAATACCTCCTGCCTGTCCTTGGCTGGGGAGGAGGGACCTTGTAGTCCCACCCTAATGGAAAGCAGTAGGTTGGTGAAAGCGTTGCCCGCTTCTGACGAAGGCCAGGTTGGGAGAAGAAGGGAGGAGAGAGCAGGACTCCCATCATCCCCAACTCCATCAAAAGTCTCCACCCAAAGAACAAGAGGATCGGATTAGTTTAACAGATAAAGAGTTGGAAGGGACCTTGTGGGTCATCTAGTCCAACCCCTTGCTCAAGCAGGAGATCCTACACCAGGGGTGGCTATCCTTTTTGGGCTCCTGTGCCCAAAATTGCTCACATGCCAGCACCCAGAAGGCAATGCACACGGCCTCCACATGCCCCCTGCGCATGCGCGGGGAATTCCCCCACGCCACCGCCCCCTTACCTGCACTGCACCTTCCAGCTGATTTTCGGCCCATTTGAGGCCTTTCTCGGCCTGTCAGAAGCTTGAGGGAAGCCTCTGCAGGCTTTGCAGGCCAAAAAAATGGGCCTATGTCATCACTTCTGGTATTTCCGGAAATACAGAAAGTGACGAAACGGGCCTATTTTTCGGCCTGCAGAGGCTTCCCTCAAGCTTCTGGCAGGCTGAGAAAGGCCCTAGAATCAGCTGGGAGACACACACGGATGCAGTGAGGTAAGTTTGCGTGCCCACACAAATAGCTCTGCGTGCCACCTGTGGCACTCATGCCATAGGTTCGCCATCACTGCCCTACACCATTTCAGACAGGGGGCTGTCCAGTTTCTTCTTAAAACCATCAGTGGGACAACCTGGCCTCGTGGCGGGGGGGAGTTTTTGATTTTGGATGAACCCCCTCCCTCAAATTGTCCCTCGTGGGAGCTGGAAATCCAGGTGACTTCATCCCGGCGGAGGGAACCTGGCGCCTTCGCTTCCTTTAGTGAGATGTCTAAAGTTGGCAAAACTATTTTGACTTCTCCATCTTTAATGCTCCGGCGTGAGTGACAGCTGCTTCTGCAGGCGGAAAAAGCTGCCGCATAAATCTTGCACGGGGTCCAAGCAGGAGACCCTTGAAGTCGTCTCACCTGAGGAAATGGCCACGAGCACCTGGCCCTCGGCGCCAGCGCAGCCCAGGGCGAGCCAGGCTCTAATTGGCTGAAGGGGACATCCAGAGGGGGAGAAGGGGGGGTTTGGGATTAACCACAACCTCAGCTGGCGTTGACTTCCCGGCCCTGCTGGGATTTGACCAAGGCTGGGAACAAAGGGCTGGCTCCCTGAGAAATCTATTACGGCAAAATGGACATATGCAGAGCATATCTGAGGATAGGGACGATGCTCCCGCTGGAATGGAAACTGAACTAATCCTCTGTGTGTGTGTTTGTGTGTGTGTTTGTATATAGATATGTATGTCTATATAGATATAGATACCCACACCCACACATATGCACATACATGGTGGCTTTTATATATATGTATGTATGTATGTATGTATGTATGTATGTGTATATGTATATGTATATGTATATGTATACATATACGTAATGTATATGTATGTATAGTATTCAGCTTTGTTCGGGTATTTTCCCACATCATTATAGTTGTGCTTTTAAAGTTGTAGCAACGTTTCGGCAGAATCTCATCTGCCATCATCAGGCTTCTGTATAGTATTCGTCTGTATTCTGTATCGTCAGTCGAACACAATACAGAAGCCTGATGATGGGCTTAGTTTTTGGGGAGGAAAATAAGGAGGAAAAAATTGTGCCTCTGCCTAGCAGCATCCATCGGTATTCATCTGGCTAGCGTCCTGTCAGTGTGCGAGAGAGTGGAGGGCTGTTTGGAAACTGAAGCAGTCTTTGCTGTGTGAGCAAGAAGGAGACAGCAAGGAGCCTGGGCGTGGCTTAGCTCAACTGGTTTGTACTAAAGCTGCTTGTGGCTGTGAAACTGAAACTGAAACTCCTCTGCTTGTGTTTTGCATTTGGAAGAGATTTCTTTTCAGTTGGGGAGGGACAGTACAACTCCTTAGCATCAGAGCATGTTAATATTAATAATATAACAAAATACGAATGCTCTGATGGTCATTCAAAACACCCTTTCTTAGTGAGCACCTAGAAGCCAAGAGGAAAGATATGTGCCAAATTTCACATTTGTAGGCTTTACGGTTCTGGAGATTTTGTGATGTGATATTTCGCTTTTATACACACACACACACACACACACACATATATATATATACACACACACACATGTACATATACATATATATATATATACACACATACACAGAGGATTAATTCAGTTTCCAATCCAGTGGGAGAGCATCTGTATCCTTAGATACGGTCAACGAAAGTTTGTGTGGTTTTTTTTTAAATAAAAAAAACATTTGTGGCTGATGTTTCCTCCTTTGCCAAAGCTTGGACGAGACCCCTGGACAGAGTTACTTGCAGGTGGACCATTGAAACTGTGGAACAAATGTTTCCCAGATTTAAAATAAGAGTTTAATCTTCATTTAATCTCCCCATCTGTTTACGCGGGTTTGGGGCAAACTCATCTGTTTAGGTTGTGTTGCCTGCCTGCCTGCCTGCCTGAAGTGGTCTAAGTCTTCTGCATGAGCAGAGGGTTGGACTAGAACACCTTCAGGGTCCCTTCGTTGCCGCTTTTGTCATCCCAGAACAATCTGAACCAAAGCTGGTTGGGCCTTATAGGGTTGGAATCTGATTTTATTGGAAGCAGATTGCTTTATTTATTTAAGAAAATTTTAAATGGGTTTGTTGGGTGAGGGGGGGGGGGAATGCTACCAGACTCCTTGTAAATAAATTATATTTATTACAATTATTTGTCCCGCCATTGCTTTGGCCATTTTTTTTCATGCCACGGCAGGATGACCGTAATAAATGCTTAAACATTAAACTTTTAAGTCAAGTTCTGTTCGTTGCAACTTTAGGGAGAGAAGCAGTTTACAAGTCCCCGAGTTCTTTTAAGAATCTTAATTCTATATTTTAACCTTGGCAATAAAGAAGAAAAAAAAAAACTCCGCATGGGCGACAGGAAAGGCATCTGGCCAGTCAACACTCCGCACCATTCAGTTGCCTTGACTCCACCCCTAGGCAAGGGATTATGGGGTCATTAAAAGAAGACGAATAAAGAAAAAATATATATACATTGGAAAACAACAGCAACCAAAAGAATATATTTTCATTTTTCTCCCCCAAGTCTGGTGCTTTCAGAGCAGGAATGGGACTGACCCAGATTCTGACCCAAGGTGGGAAAGGACCAACCAGAACTTCCTAAATTGAAGCAAGTGCTTTTGTAGCTATTCCCAGGGAATAACCGGGCGGGTTGTGCAAAATCAGCAGCTTCTTCCGCTAAATTAGTTGCCGAAGGCTTCGAAATACTGCAGCTTATTATAGAGCAAAGCCTCCCTAATTGAGATGAAGTCCTAGCCACAGGGACCCCAGGCAGGCGCTGAGCAATGTGCTGCAATTCGTGTGTGTGTGTGTGTGTGTGTGTGTGTTTGCAGCTGCCTAGCTCTCTTGCTTTATGGGATATTTTGTAAAGATGTAGCTTTGGAGTTTGCTTGATTGGCCAGCCGGTAGCAGCTGGGGGAAGATCTCAGGGGTTGCCAGGGGGGGAAATAGGAGCCCCCAAATAGGAGCTGCAGCAGGTTTTGAACCCGGGACCTTGCCAGAATGGGCCGTTTCGTTTTCTTAAATCGGGAGGCCAATCCTGGTGCAATTTGCTGGTTTAACTTCCTGGGGCGCCCACTCCCCACAGTTCTCCCCTGAAACTACACCTCCCACACTTATCCCTCCCCCCTCAAGCGAAGGTACTTTGGACACACCAAAAATAGAAGAGGAGAGAAGAATGGAATGGAGATTTTAGAATAGAACAGAACAGAAAGAATAGAACGATGGAACGGAGAAGAAAAGAGAAGAGAAATCAGAAGAAAAGAGAAGATAATAATGGAATGGAGAAGAGAATTAGAAGAGAAGAGAAATCAGGAGAGAAGAGAATAATGGAATAGAATTAGATTAGAATAGAATAGAAATCGGAAGAGAAGAGAATAATGGAATGAAGAATTTAGAATAGAACAGAACAGAAAGAATAGAATAATGGAATGGAGAAGAAAAGAGAAGAGAATAATGGAATGGAGAATAGAATTAATAGAATAGAATAGAAATTGGAAGAGAAGAGGAGAGAATAATGGAATGTAGAATAGAATTAGATTGGAATAGAATAGGAATAGAATAGAATAGAATAGGAATAGAATAGAATAGAAATCGGAAGAGGAGAATAATGGAATGAAGAATTTAGAATAGAACAGAACAGAAAGAATAGAATAATGGAATAGACAAGAAAAGAGAAGAGAATAATGGAATGGAGAATAGAATTAATAGAATAGAATAGAAATTGGAAGAGAAGAGAGAATAATGGAATGTAGAATAGAATTAGATTGGAATAGAATAGAATAGGGATAGAATAGAATAGGAATAGAATAGAAATCGGAAGAGAAGAGAATAATGGAATGTAGAATAGAATTAGAAGAGAAGAGAAATAGAATAGAATAGAATAGAACAGGAGCTGGAAGGGACCTTGGAGGTCTTCTAGTCCAGCCCCCTGTTCAAGCAGGAAAACCTATACTATTTCAGACAAGTGGCTATCTAATCTCTCCTTAAAATCCTCCAGGTTAGCAGAGCAGATGCTGCTGTGCGAGATGCTCCCCAGATTTTTACAGGGGTTTGTTTTTGTTGTTGTTTTTGTCGTGGGGCTGTGTTTTCCCATCTTCCTCTCTCCCCCCCCCCCTCTTTTTCTTTTTGTTCTTCACATGATGAAGTTAAACTGCCATCTTTGGGGGGATGGTGGGGCATCCGAAACGGCTTGGCATCCAAACGGCTGAGCAGTTGGTGGCGAGAGACATCCGGAGGGGAAGAGAAACAGCAGGTTTTCGCTAGAAGGGACGGCGGTTTTTATTTCCCTCTTGGTCCAGAAGAAGGAAGCAGATGCCGTTGGATTATTATTTTACCTCTCTTCCTATCCTCCCAGGTAGGAGGATGGTTTTCCAACAGATGCGCAGGTAAGGCTGGGCCCAACTCCCTGGCTGGGCGAGAGCGCCCCCTGCTGCCCCCTCACTCGTCACTTGCCAAACCCTCCGTCACAAACGGACTCTGTTTTAGCAGCAAGATTATTGCACCGAAGGATACTTCGGATACTTCGATTATTGTATCGAAGGATACTTCGATTCCGCCCCCAGGGACGAAAGGTTGTAGAAGTTTTATGGCGTTTGGCTGAAATGGCCCAATGGAGTATTTTGATTAAAGAAAAAGACCGAAAAAGTTCTGCAACCCAACAGGACAGACACAGACTCCAGAGAGTAATTAGGAGTGCAGAAAAAAAAACAATGACTACCATCCTGCCTTCAATCAAGGACCTGTATCCTGCACCCTGAGTCAATAAGAGGGCTGTGAAAACATCTACACACCCCTCACATCCCGGACATTAAACTGTTTCAAGTCCCACCCTCAAAACGACGCTATAGAGCCCTGCACACCAGAACAACGAGACACAAGGAGAGTTTTATTCCCGAATGCCATTGCTCTGCTAAACAAATAATTCCCTCCACACTGTTCAACTATTTTCAAAGTCTGCTCTACTATTACTGTTAATCTTCTCATCACTCCTTATCACCCATCTCCTCCCACTTGTGACTGTATGGCTGTAACTTTGTCGCTTGTATCCTTACGATTTATACTGACTGTTTCCGAGTATGATTTGATTGCTTACTGTACCTTGGGACTATTATTAAGTGTTGTACCTGATGATTCTTGATAAATGTCTCTTTTCTTTTATGTACACTGAGAGCATTTGCACCAAGACAAATTCCTTGTGTGCCTAATCACACTTGGCCAATAAAGAATTCTTATTCTTATTCTATTCTATTCTAGAAGTATTTTTCTTCTGAATTTCGTGCGTGAAGTGGAAAGGAATGAAACTTTGATTTTGGGGTTTTACCGATTAGATGGATAGATCTTTATATAAACCGCGTGTTTATATTATTATGACAAAAAGCAAAAAAGCACTACCTGTGTTATTTTTTACAAATTATTCAGGGCAGTGAACATATCCAACACACTTTCCTGCTCCTCTTTTCCTCATAACCATGTGAGGTAGGTTGAGCTGATAAGAGAGTGATTGCCCCAAAGTCACCCAGCCAGCTTTCATGCCTAAGGCAGAACTAGAACTCACCGTCTCCTGGTGATTAGTCCAAAGTCCCCCAGCTGGCTTTCATAGCAGTACTATAACTCACCGTCTCCTGGTGATTGGCTCAAAGTTGCCCAGTTGGCTTTCATGGCTAAAGGCAGGATTTAGCCTCGCCTTTTCCATTTTGGCAACAATTGTCCAAGGATGTCCTACTGGTTTGTGGACAGTCGGAGCAAAAAAAAAGGGTTGCTGGAGGCCAGGAGATGGCAGCCTTGCTTTCTTCTGTAGAAACAGAAATGATAAAACTGGCGAGACGGATGGAATATGCTGCCAACTCAATAGAGCCCTTTCATAAGCATCAGGTTGACATTTCAGCTTCCGGTTAGGCTTATCGCTGCTGGCCAGCCAGATGGGCAGCTGGTCATTAAAAGGTGCTTAATAATCAAGGTGTGAGGTTGTCTGAAGGGATCTTTTGCAGGCCAAATGGGGCATTCAGGGAGCAAGACGGAAAAATGAGAGAGAGAGAGACTTTATATCATGTTTACACCATGGAGCAAAAATCCTGGAATGCACAGATGCATTATATCTACCTATAATTTGCTTGCAAGCAGAGAGTTTTTTCTGGAAATGCTGATTTTAATCTACGAATCTCAGCCATGAGAGTTTTTACAAAATTGAGAGGCCTTTTTTTGCTGGTATTTTCAGAAGCAAAACATTTCACATTGTCACCCTTTCCCACCTCCAAATGCCTACATTTTATCAGCAGATGTAATTGAATGATTTAAATTTAATTCAGGTTAAATTAATCAAATGCAGGTACAATTTAATTCGGCACGTTTCTAAAAGGCAACCCGGATTGCATTTGTTCTTCTGAGCAACTATTTCTTTGAAAGAGATTCGTGGATGTTTAAGAATAAGGACAATTATATTTGAGTTATTAAATCGTATTTCTTATTGGCATCACCTTTCTTTGCAGACTTACGGCAGGAAAAAACAGTTTAGGAGACTGCAGATCAGTAAATATTGGTCATTACTTCTCAGAAACCCACAGCAACAAAAGAAGATTGTATTTAGTTTTGGAAAATTCTTGGAATTTTGGTAATATTGCTGGCTCTTTAAACTCTCTTGGCCTGGATGGGGCATTTGTTGGACAGATACATTATTCAGAAGGAAGAAGTTAGTGTTTAAAATAAAAAGTCCAGCCAAATGCTTCAAAATAGATAATCTTTAGCCACAGAATTTAAGAATTTTTTCCCTCTGGTTTCTTTTCAGCCTCTCAAGGAACTGAACTCAATGTGCTATCTATGTTCACAGGTTCTGGAACACAAAATATTTTTCGGTGCTGGAAACTGCCAAAGGAGCCTTCTCTAAAACAAAATGGGAAAGAATTGGGGATTTTCCATCGAGGTTTGATCTCTGCCCCCAAGTTCCCTGTTGAGACATACGAGTCTCTCTCTCTCCCCCTCTTTTTTTGGACCCAAAACCAGGCAATTGGCCAGGCAAAAGTCAAAAAAACCCACACTTTTTACAGCTGCCAAATAGCAACCAAATGGATCAAGAATTTGTCCTCTTTGGTAACGAAGAAAGAGGGCAAGATTTATGACCGAGATGGGCTCACTGCCTGCCCTGTGCTCTGAAGGACACACACGGTGGATGAAAAACTTAAAATTGAATACTGGAGACATTTTTTTTCCTACCTGTCTCCTCCCATCCGTCTTTCTGGTGATCATATTGATGTATTCTCATCATGTTCCTTTTCATTGTTTTTTATTTTATTTTATTATTCTATTGTTTTACCTCTGTTCTGTTTACACTCTTCCTTTTTCTAGCGTTGTGAGTAGCCCCACGGAGACATAAGCAGCGAGTAAATTTTTTTAAAAAAACAATAATTTTGAAATGCCCTCGGTAGATTTCCACGCTCTCCTTCGCTTTTCCCCAAACTGATCCCTTTCCCCGTATCCTTTCTCCACCCATGAGAGGCTTTTAATTTAATCTTTTAATTGCAAAAGAAAATGACCCTCAGCAGAAATTAGAGCACAAATCCTGCCTCATTTGGCTGCTGTTGTTTTTTTCTCCAGGGAAGTTATGTTTTCCCCCCCTCCGCTTTCCATGTCCATAAATCAGATCCGTTTCCTGGTGTGTTTTCAACCCTGAATAGCAAATGTATAAAACTACGGCTATGTAGTTAAATGTATACATGTATAAAAATAAATGTATAAAACTACGGCTGCCTGGCTTTTGTTTCCAAGATGACCTGGCCTGCCCACAGGGTGTGCCAATGGCACAACGGCCATTGGATGTTTGCTTTAAACAAAATAATATTTAAAAAATAATAATAGAATTATTAGAAAGGGAAAACAAACTGAGATTTCTTCCCTCGGGCACCCTTGAGTGCCAGGGAAGAATGTGGGCAAGGGAACTCATTTTTCCTTCCCCTTGGAGAAACTCCTAGGTTACTCGGTTCTTAAGCAAGAGGGCACCAAAGAATTCAGCCGTGCCCACCGCTCCCTTGCTCCTCCGACTCCCACTCCCCAAAGACTGAATCAACAGCTGGTGTCCTGCCACAGAGGCCCACAATGGCTCCTATTTGGGCAGACAATATACTTGTCATGGGAAAACATAAAACCTGCAATTAATGGAATGGTCTCCGGGTTGCTCTTTTCAGCCTGGACAATGAGAGGCAACTGGAAGAGAAAGATTAAACCCCTGGCTCTTCCCCCGGGAAGCCGGTTAAATGGCCCCAGGCGAGATTTGCTTTTTTGCAAAATAAAAAATAAAAACTCCCCAACTGAACCTCACCGGTCAGAGAGGAAGCAAGTGGGTGGATCTTTAAAAGGAAGCTGGCCATGGAAGAAGGCACAGCTCCATTCCGATCCCTTCCCCCTCGGGACTGATCCCATCGATATCTAATAGATCTGAACGGTTTTTATTTTGGAGGGTTCAATTAAATCATTTTAGACTGCGGGCTTAATTTAGGCAGGCGTTATCGTTCTCCAATGGGAGGCTGTCTTCCCTCTGGACATCCAGGTTCTGCTTCGGACCGGACCGAGGCTTGGAAACAATCAGAATAGAGCTGGAAGGGACCTTGGAGGTCTTCTAGTCCAGCCCCCTGCAATCAAGCAGGAGACCCTACACCATTTCAGACAAGTGGCTGTCCAGTCTCTTCTTAAAAACCTCCAGTGATGGAGCAGCTACAAGTTCTGGAGGCAAGTCGTTCCACTGGTTAATTGTCCGCACTGTTAGGAAGTGTCTCCTTAACTCCAGGTTGCTTCTTTCCTGGATAAGTTTCCACCCGTTGCTTCTTGTCCTGCCTTCTGGTACTTTGGAGAATAATTTGTCCCCCTCTTCTTTGGGGCAGCCCCTCAAATACTGGAATACTGCTATGATGTCCCCCCTAGTCCTTCATTTCTCTAGATTGGCCATACCCAGTTCCTACAACCGCTCTTCGTATATTTTTGTCTCCAGCCTTTAATCACCTTGGTTGCTCTTCTTTGCACTTTTTCTTAAGTCTCAATATCTTTTTTTGCAACGCGGTGACCAAAAATGGATGCAGTATTCCAGTATTTGCCTTACTAAGACTTTACAAAGGCTTTACTAACACTTCACATGATTTTGATTCTATGCCTCCGTTTATACAACCAAGGATTGTGTTAGCTTTTTTTGGCTGTTGTCGCACACGGCTGGCTCACCTTCAAGTGATCGTCCACTAAGACTCCAAGGTCCTTCTCACAGTTACTGTTTTTGAGCCAGGTTTTACCTAATTTGTACCTTTTGGTTTTTTCTGCCCAGGTACAAAACCTTGCTTTTCTCCACACATTAAATTTCACATTGTTGGAGAGGGCCCATTGTTCAAGAACTATCTTGCACGCAAAGCCTGGATCACTCTTTGTGTAAGACAGCTGATTTACAACCACAACAGAGATCAGAATTTTGTGTTGCCCAACACCTTTAATGGGAAGGGAAAAGTCAAAACGAGAGAGAGGGGGGATTATTAATATACACATTTTTATATAATGAGAAAAGCAATAATTACAGGGAAGATTAGAAATGGAATAATGGAATTATCATGTGTGTCTAAACAATATGGCGATTGGCATTAGAAGAATATACTGAAACATTAAATAATTAAACAATGAAAGACTATAACTTAATACAAATATGTATATCAACAGTAGAATCACATAAGTTTGATGCATGTAACAAACATGATTAATGTTATTATTCTTATTTGCACCAAAATGTATAATACCCAGGTGCCACACTGTTCATGCACTGATGTGTATGTCTATGTCTATAAAAGTGAGAGACCACTCACGCGTCATCACAAAATCTGAACACTCAAACAGCGGAACCGAAGTTGCCTTCGGAAGTTTGTGGGAGCTTCATCCCTGGAGGCTTTCAAGAAGAGACTGGACTGCCATCTGTCAGAAATGGTGTGAAGTCTTCTGCTTGGGGGGTTGGACTAGATGACCTCCAAGATCCCTCCCAATTCTGTTAATCTGATAGACAGATAGGCAGGCAGGCAGGCAGGCAGGGAGGCAGAATCAAACAAAAAAGAAAAGAAAGAAGGAAGGAAGGAAGGAAGGAAGGAAGGAAGGAAGGAAGGAAGGAAGGAAGAAAAAGAAAGAAAGAAAGAAGAAAGAAAGAAAGAAAGAAAGAAAGAAAGAGAAAGAAAGAAAGAAAGAAAGAAAGAAAGAAAGAAAGAAAGAAAGAAAGAAAGAAAGAAAGAAAGAAAGAAAGAAAGAAAGAAAGAAAGAAGCTGTGGGAGCTTCATCCCTGTAAGCTTTCAAGAAGAGACTGGACTGCCATCTGTCAGAAATGGTGTGAAGTCTCCTGCTTGGGGGGTTGGACTAGATGACCTCCAAGGTCCCTCCCAATTCTGTTAATCTGATAGACAGATAGGCAGGCAGGCAGGAAGGGAGGCAGAAACAAACAAAAAAGAAAGAAAAGAAAGAAGGAAGGAAGAAAGAAAGAAAGAAAGAAAGAAAGAAAGAAAGAAAGAAAGAAAGAAAGAAAGAAAGAAAGAAAGAAAGAAAGAAAGAAAGAAAGAAAGAAAGAAAGAAAGAAGCAAGCTGTGAGAGCTTCATCCCTGTAAGCTTTCAAAAAGAGACTGGACTGCCATCTGTCAGAGATTGGTGTAGGGTGTCCTGCTTGTGGGGGGAGGGGGGTTGGACTAGATGACCTACAAGATCCCTTCCAACTCTGCTAATCTGTTAATCAAGATTTCTGACAGAGGGCAGTCCAAGAGGAAGGGTTACTTCCCTCCCCAGATCTTCAGGGGGGGGGGGCATCCTGAGGTTTTTCATCTGGAAGAGCCCTGGGAGCCCCCCCCTCCAAGAAAGCCAGTTCAGCCCCTGCTGAGTTGGGGGACCCCTTGGCCACCACCCTCCTCCCCGATTTGTCTTCTCCTGCTCCAAAGATGCGACTCACTCACCCTCCAAAGCCTGGGAACAAGCTGCTATTTCCCCTGCCAGTGAATCATAACCAGGGACGACCCCTCCCAGATTGGGCCCTTGCCCAGGAGGGAGGGAAGGAGGGGGGGAAAACCTTTTGTGCCCTCTCCTCTCCCGGCCCTGTCGTTGGCCAAGCTGCCGGGAAGAAGGTTGGTTAGAAGAGCAGGAGGAGGAGGAGGCGGCGGCGAGGAAGGGAAGAGCTGGCCGGCTTTCGCGTGGAGAGGGGCGGAGGCGCGTCCCCACCGTTTCCCCTCGCCCACCGCCGGTGGGAGACCCCCGCCGCCATGCTTCAGCCGAGCCCACCCGGCCCCGAAGACTTGGGCCGGCGTTGACCCTCGTCCTCCTGTCCCTCTTTCGCGCTCTGGCCGGGTTCTGGGCGCCGTGCGCCCTGGGCGCGTCGCTCGCCTGGTTCTCTCCTTCCTCCAGGTCTTCTTCGACAGCGGGGCGCCAGGTTTGAAGAGCGAGGTTGGGTGGGGTGGGTGGGGGTTTCTCGGAGCTTCGGCTGCCCGGAGAGACTAGATTTCCCGACGGTGGGAAGGGGGCAACCCCTCCCATCATCGCAGCCCGGAGCGCCTGAAAAGACGGCGCGCTCTTGGAGAGGTGTTGCGCGCAAGCAGCGCTCTCACCCCGTCGGACTCGGGGGTCGCCCGTAAGGCTGGAGGGGTGGGGGTGTCTCCGCCATCGGGGTGGTGGATGTGGCGGCCCCAGCCTCTCCGGGCATGGAAGGGGCGCGGGGGGGAGAAGGAAAAGCAGCAGCCGGAGAGGTATATATATGGGGCGGGGAGGGGGGTGAATTCTCTCAAGCTTGCCAACTTAGTTGTTCCAACGCCGCGAGCCAGAAATCGGGGTCTGAACTGGAGCCCCTTTCCTGGCCTTGGAACTGACTGAACGTCTTGGCTCTCCTCTCCACCCACCGCACCCACCCCGCGCCACAGACAAAGCGGCCCACCGAGTTGAAGGCAGCGCTGCCGGACTCGCCTGGTCACTTCGGAAGAGGCAGCCTGGCCGGAGATGGCTTTTTTCCCTGGGCGGGTCTACTTGGGCTCCGGAGCCGGGATTCTGCTCAGCTTCCTGGTGAGTTTAGGCGCTTTCCAAGGAGGCGCCACCTCCTTGGCTTGGGGGGGGGGGTCTTTGCCGTTTCCACTTGGGGTGGGTTTCCGGGTGGTCTCGAGTGGCGTGGCCTTCCAGCATCCTGAAAGGCAGGCAAAATCCTTAGAAAGGCCACACCTGCATCCACTGAATGTGCAGGAATGAACAGACTAAACGTTGCTAATTAGAGAAAAAGAAGAAACTGAATATTATATGATATGGGGTTTATTTTTATCAATGGTTAGAAAATAAAACAAATTAAACAGATTTAGATGAATCTATAAAGCAATAAGATAAGACTGTTTTTTTTAAAAAAAACAGATATAGTAGATAAGATGTATAAGAAAATGTGATTATTGATATATTGGTAAGGAAAATATGCATTATAATTGTAAGCACATGAAATGTGTACCGAGTTGACACACCGTTGAAATGGAATAGAATTGAGAAAAAAAAAAAGAAGAAATTGTGGGTGGGTTTTGGGGTTGGGTGGGGGGGTGGGGGGGGGGGGGGGGGGGGGGGGGGGGGGGGGGGGGGGAATGGGTTGGGGGGGGGATTGGGGGGGGGGGGGGGTGGAGGGGGTGGGGTTGGGGGTGGGGGGTGGGGGGGGTGTTTAAGGTGGGGTTGTTGGGGGGGGTTTTTTTGGGTTTTGGGGGGGGGGGGGGGGGGGGGGGGGGGGGGGTTTATTTTATTACCAAA